>NC_056746.1:359031600-359217004 GCF_019279795.1 Protopterus annectens | reverse complement strand
ACAAAAGCAGAACTTGAAAAAAAATCCATGTGGATCAAATGTATATAAATATAAATAACTAAGACCTTTTGCCAATTTTTGTCATGGTATCTAATAAGTGGTATGATCAAGGGTTCTGAGAAAGAGACAGAGAGTGCACTGTAGTCAAATTTTGTGCTGCTACCAAAGCAGGATGTGGAAACTGTTACAATGTGAATTGATGGTTCAGCATTGAACTTGATGTCATGGACTGCATGATGATGAGATATTGGTACCAAATGATGCATGTCCAGGAGCATGAGGACCTCCAACAACATTCAATGGCCCAAGGTCAACAGCAGTGCTGAAGTATCGGGCCTGAGTACTGACAGCAAGAGCATTGTCGGTGCCAGTGGCAGTAACATGACAAACATCAATGCCAGGGCAATTTTAAATTTGGAGACATTGACACTGAGGCATATATAATGCTGGCATCAGCATCTCAGTCACTGGCATCAGCATCAGACTTGGAATCACTATTAACATCAAAAGGGTCACTATTGTCATCCTCTGAATCAGGACTAAAGGTATGGGGCCAGTTAAGCAAACCTTGAAGTGCTAGGTAGTGGGAACTATGGCTAGGGAGTCTCTTTTCCAACAGAACAAGGAGGGGAAGTAAGGGAACAGTTTTCCCTGAGTCATCAACAGGGCCACTGATATCAAGTTATGACAGAAAGTGGCAGTAACTTTGGCAGTAGCAGTTTAGAATGCATAAGTCTTTCAAATGTATCATTTGTAGGCAACGAAAAGGAGATTCCACAACTCCTGCCCTACCTGCACCAGTTAGTCCTGCATTACACGGTGGTACATTGGTACTCCCCTGTAGCTGTGTGAGTAGAGGTGAGACTTTTATCTCCCTTCAGGAGCTGGCAGAGTTTGTGGAGAGATAATAGGCAGGAGGTAAGTTGCAGATATCAGCCTTTTAGAAACCACCTCCAGCAACTTGTTGACTATCATCCTTGCCAAGTGCTGTCTCCAGTACGTGAGGCAGGACTCAGTTACGTTACTGAATCCCGATAATATTGAACACCAGAAGACCAACACGTAAAGCGCGAACTATGGTAACAGCGAATGTACAAAACTACGAAATGTCGAAATGTGATGGTTGGCCCGTCTGCGGTATAGATCCGTAAGGTAAGTGTGTGATAGTTACGGACCTTAAGGTTAGGGTGCGGGTTAAGGTAAGTGCATATGTAAGGTTTAGTGTAGGGTTAGTAGGTTTTGTTAACTGTATGTGTGGATTATTTGTTTTGTTTGGGTATATGTCTGTAGGGTAAGTGTGCGATAGTTACGGATCTTAGGGTTAGAGTGCGGGTTAAGGTAAGTGCATAGATAGTAATGTATGTAAGGTTTAGTGTAGTGTTAGAAGTAGGGTTTGGTTTGTGTATGTATGTATGTATGTGTTTTATTTATTATGTTTGAGTATGTAGTATGTAGCACACAGTGGTGTTGGCGGACTATGACGGTTCGAGATTTGAAAATTTGTGGTTTAGGGGGTTCGACGTATTTGCAGTTCGGGCTTTGTGTGTTGGTGTTGTGGTGTTCAATGTTATCAGGATTCAATAATGTAATATAGACCCCCCCCAGTTGTAACAGTTTACAGGGTGAAAAGTAATCTCCTACTGGGTCTAAGGTGGCAGGAATAGCATTACCGAGCACCGAATCATATTCCCAAAGCCAGTGTACAACTCCTTGTTCTATGCCCAACACTGTACGCTGTACATTTCTCAGTCACCACTTTCTTCCCTCTATTTATCTGATGTCTTCTACACCATTTTGTTCTCCTCTTTCATTGTGTTACCCCATGCCCTGTCAGATATGCCTGTCATTCCTTGTAACCTACCCTCCCTCTTTTACCCACATTTTACTTCCCTCCCTGAATACCTTCCCCAACTTTCCCTTCTCAATAAAGAAGATGCACATGTCCCACAAAAATACTCCCATCCATACCTCTCAGCTTCCTGGATATTTTAGTAATGTACACATACTTGGTTGCAAATATTTGGCCTCAAAAGTGTAGTTGTCTCACAAATCATTGATGATTAAAGTAAGCAAATAATTGGAAATAATTATTGTAGGTCAACAGTCATTACTGATTTAAGACATTGAGAGATATGGTCCTATTCCCACCTCCATTCTTCTCATTTCACATTTGCTGAACTCTCTGTTCTATCCTTTCCTTGCTTCTCCATTTCATGTCTGTCCTATATTCCCTTTTATAACTTTTAATTGGTGAAAAAAGATAAACACACAAGCTTATATATAAAAATCATCTTTCTTTAGTCACAAAGAGCAATGTTGTTGGCCATATATAACTACAGGGAAATGCACTTCTCTTCCCAGAGCAAAACTGAAGAAAAATCCTTGATGTGCACAAAGAATATTGCCATTAGTCACACAACTGAGATGAATGACAGTGTGTTCCACCAAACAGCTACAGAATACTGTAAAACTTTCCCTTGTAGTGTCTTCAGTGGCTTAACATATTCATGATAGCGCAGTGTTCTAGTCCACGGAGGGTGGTATGTTATTTACAATATTCTATTTCTGTCACGCAACTCTATGCAATTCCCCTGCGATGTTCATTTTCCAGTCTTCAGTACTGTTCTAACATTCTCTTGAAAAGTGTGTTTTCTATGCCTTCATCATATCATCTGTGGCCTCACTTGCTAAAGCAATGGTCTAGGGCATATTAATAACAAAGACATGGGTTCCATTCTATGGATGTGTGTTACTTTCTTGCTATTATCTGTTCCATTCCTTGAAATGAAACATTCCTATCATCCAATTTGTAAACTCTGCCAGCAAGTTTGGCAAATTCTAACAAAACTTAAGTATGGGCTTGTCTATCTTTGTTAAACCAAAGGTTTATGTGATATGCTCCTAACCCACCTCAATCCAGCTCAGTCCTTACTGGGTCATCTTGTGTTTTTCATTCTTGTTTGCTTCCCTTTTACATCTTTGCGTTGTTTTCCCACTTCCAACTTTTAATCTGGCCAATAAACATATAAACACAGTACACACACACATGCACACACACACACACACACACACACACACACACACACACACACACACACACACACACACACGGGCTTACAGACAACTAATTTTTCTGTGGTCACATGTTACATGACAAGTGATAGAGAGTAACATCGATGGTCATATATAACCACAAAGAAATGACACTTTTTGTCTTAAGGCAAAAGTTAAGAAAATTCCTTGGAATTCATGCACAGTCTTGCCATCTGGTGTGGAAATGTGCTAAGCACAGATGCACATCAGCAGACGAATGCACACTACAGTTAAGCAGTTGTCTTTACTCTAACTGTTTCCATGTTTCAAACTTCTCATGAAATGATTCCTAATGTGTTAATATACTGAATGTGGTGTTTGACTCCCATGGGAGTTGTATAGTGCTTTACATTGTTCAGTATCCATTATGCAAATGTGCTACATTTCCCTGATATGTGTCTTTTTAATGACCCATTACTCTCTGACAGCTTCAGTAGCTCCCCTAGCTAAACCCTGATATGCATAGGATGAGTATGAAAGACTCGTTTCCCAATCCATTGAAGCTTACATGTTTTCCATGCTATAAGCAAGCAAGCAGCAAAAATGAAAAAATCCTCATGTCATGCTCCTATAATCTAACATGCAGATTTGGCATACAATAAACATAATATGTGTATGTAACAGCTTGCATGGCTTCAGCATTTTAATCCCATGATTATTGTGTGTTGATTTACAATGTTCAGTTTTCTATCATTAACACTTTTCTGACAATTCCTTAAATGTGTGTGTTTTCGGTCAATTTCACAATAAGTTCTTTTTTGGCTTCAGTTGCTAATGTAGTGAGGTCTACCCAGTATCATGTCTACAAAAATATGTATTATGTGCTATTAATTTGCCATTGAGCATCCATATTAGCTGATTGCTGATGGGTGCCCTTATGCAAATATGAAAATAAGATAAACCTAGCCTAGCTACTTCCATGGCTCAGTGTACTCATGCAGAGATTTGTGCATTGTCAATACACTGGGGTGAGGTTTTTAATTCCTTGATGGCTGAATGTTGTTTTACAATGTTCAGTTTTCTGTGATAAATACTGTTTTAAAACTCCTTTAAAATGCATCTTTTTGACAACTTCATTCTTCTGTGACTTCACTTGCTAATATTCTGGTATAGAGAATATCAGTTATAAAGTGTGTGGCTGAAATACGTTGTGGTTGACTTTATATCAGCCTGCAAAACATCCTTATCATGCGCAAATCACTTTCAGTGCAAAAATGGAATAAGGTAAACATAACATGTGTATGTAAGAGTTTCTCAGTGATGTGTGCATTATCAATACACTTGCTGGAGGGTTTTGACATTCTGATTGTTGGATGTTGTTTAACAATGTTAAATTCTTAGTCTTTTACAGTCTTCTAACACTTCCTTGAAATATGAGTTTTCTGACAACTTCACTTTAAGTTCTTTTGTGGTTTCACCTGCTAATCCTCTGGTCTGGAGTAATCAGTTAGAAAGTCAGGGGTGCCAATATATTGATATTTGCCATCTCCCACTTCCATCCTTCTCAATCCTTATTTCTTCACCTTCTGTTGTACCCTCTGTTTAATTGCCTCTTTTCAACTCTGTCCTATACCCATTCCAAAGTATAACTTGTCAAAAGTACTTTAGCACACCACATACCTGCACAAAAAGGGTCTATAAAGCAAAACAAATCATCAAGTCATGTGTTGCAAAACAGGTCACAGAGAGCAACTTCAATATCCATATAGAAATAAAGAGAAATGGTAATTCTCATGTTCTGTCAAAAATGAAGATAAATACATAGCAGGCACTAATACATTGCCACAGCTGGCACAAATGAGCTGATTGCCAATGTTGGTGTCACCTTGCAAATATGAAATAAGGTAAACATAATTTGTGCATGTAGCAGCTTCTCTGGCTAAGTGTACTCATGCACTGATGTGTACATTGTCAATGCACTGGGTGGAGGATTTAGATCCACTGATTCTTGCACATTGTTTAATAATATTATTTTTCAGGTTTCAACAGTGTTCTAACATTTATTTTAAATAAGGTTCCCGGAGTCCCCTTTAGAAGATTGACTTAACAGAAAGTCAAACTCCATATAGTTAAGTCCATATGATCAACTTCCTGAAATGTTAAAGCTTTTGAATAGAGACTGTGGTACACTGGGGATCAGGGAATTTACCATTTTCCCCACTAAAGTACAATCTCAGAGTTTGTATATATAATATGTATGGGATGCAGGAGTGTTTGCCCCCCTGCAAATAAGTAGACTTTTGTTGTTTTCCCTTGTTTGACTTTTCGGAAAGTTGATCATATGGTCTTGTCCATATAAAGTTCAACTTTCTGTTGAGTCTATCTTCTGAATGAGATTTGTTTCCTGACAGCTTTGGTATCAGCTCTTCTGTCACTTGCAAATATATTGCTTTGGAGAATATTAGTTAAAAAGGCAAAAGTTCAAATCCTGTGCAGTCTACCCTGTTTAAGTCTGAAAAAAAAATCTTGGCAGCATCATTAACTTGTCATCAGTAATGTATGTGAAAGTGCCAGTAGACTAGTAACAAAATACTTTTATTCATGCTATTTAATTCTTTTAGATATCCTTCTTCTGGTCATCCCACTATGGAAGCCTATACATTTGGAACAGGTAGCAACGTATGGATTTTTCTACCCTAAGAAGATCATCGTGGATAGCCCAGATGCACTTTGCCTTTGCTCCAACAATAATGTTGACTATAAATGTACCATCAGATCAGGTTTCAATGAACAATCAACATCAGCCTTCCAGAGTCTACAACAAAAGACTGAGAGGAACATGGAAATGATGATGTCACTTTCATAAATTAATTAAATCCACTTATTATTGGAAATTTTATTTTTAATTGTAGTAATGAATATTTTACTAATGGACAGATAGATGTTTTAAGTTAGGGCCTGTCTTTTATTCCCAATAAATGGGAAGACTTATAACAGACTTTGATTGTCTTAATAGTCTTTACTAGGAAATTAAACTTGAAGGTTTAGTTAACTAAAAATGATATATGGACATTTTCAACTTTTAATGTAGCATTAACATCTACTCTGCACACATCTTATGAAGCATACAAGCAGCACATTATTAAATTAACATCTTTAAAAGCACAGAAATGTCTTACAATCTTACTCACAGTGAGAGTACTGCCCTAGGAGAATAGAGACAAGATCTTAGATTCATGAAAGGTGATAAAGTTCAGGGCTTGTTATTATATACCAAGATCATTATAAGTTTTTAGAAACAATGGTAGCCAACACTGATGAATGTAAAGAAATATCATTATTTGATATAAATAAAAGGTATACATTTGTTGGAAGTGTTCTGTTTGATCTTTTAGCTCATGGGCACATAGATACATAGAACCCCATCTTTTTCAATTAATGCATATAGAAACACCTAACATTAGAGTGCTTTTTACCATACCAAAAATTTATCAGAGCAAGTTTCCCACTCCCTTTAGACCAATTATCTCTGCTCCTGGGTACATTACTGAGGGTATTCCTTTACATATAGATTGTATTTTGAATCCCTGGTTCAGTAACTTTCAAGTTATATTAAGAACTCATGGGAGTTTGGGATAAGTTACAGCAATATTAAGCTACTAGTGAAGAAACCTGTATATTCTCTCTTGATATTAAATCTCTTTTTAGAAACATTCCAATAATACAAGGAATAGAATTTGTAAGACAATATTTAACTAACAACACCAATTATTTTAATAACATTGCTAATGCTGGAGAACAATTGTTTGCATTTAATTTTAAATATTATTGCCAGTGCAAAGGGGTAGCCACGGGGGCTTCTGAGGCACACTTCTATGATACTTTAGTCATAGGGATGAGCTCAGCATAATTTGTCTAAAATACCACTTTTTTCTTATGTTACTTATTACAAAAGGTTCATTGATGACATTCTTTTATTTGGAAATGAACTAATGATAATTGCTTGAAATTTCTTACTGCAGTATGTGATAATGTGGTCTTTTTTGAAATTTACAATAGGTTCTAATAGACTGAAAATTAATTTTTTGGACATTGTGTTTTCATAGCTGCATCTACCAGAAAATTACAGTTGTTAATAATTATCCACACTATGGTAGTAACCATCTCTTGTTTATGAATCATAAGATTCCCCACGGCCAGATGATTAGAGCTTCTAGGCTATTTTCAAGCAGTGAGGACTTCATTAAAGATGTACATTTTATTGTTGCTGTGATTGTAATAACTTCGATGGTCCAAGAAATGGCTCATAAGAGGAAATTAAAATACTTCTCTATTTAGGTAGTGGAGTTTCTGTGAATACTGAACCCAGTAATAATATCAATAATAATAATGGGGACATCAGTAATATTAAACTGAATAAGGCAATTAATTTTTTTTAATATGACCATTGACATCTTGAGTATTAAGAATGCTATTACCAACAATTAGAAAATATTGTTATGTAATAATGAATTAACCATTGTTGAAAGAAGATAACATATTTTACATATAAAATGTCAGCTAATTTAAAAGTTATTTGATAGAATGATGTAACCAACATACATTTGCCTTTGGTAGGTAAGCAGAAAGGTACTTGCAAATGTAGACAGTGTTCTGTATGTAATTATATCTGTGAAGAAACTTTTATTGGCATGAGACATTTGCACAGAATCATACTGTCTTGTCCCATTAGACTTGTAATTCTACAGGTATGGTGTATTTTGCTGCCTGTTTCAAGTGAATTGTGTTCTCTATTGGGATGACTACAAGAAAGCTATCTAAATGAATTAAAGAGAATGAATAAAATTATTTTGGTTGGTTTGTTACTGGTCTACTAGTGTTTTGCCAGTGTTTTTTTTTTCTGTTTGTATTGCACCAAAGTTTAAACCACCATTTTGAGTGTAGTCATATATATGAGCTGATGGCTGATGCTCATTGCAAATACAAAAGTAAGATAAACCTAATGCACATTGCTAAACTGCTTTCATGGATGGGGTACTTATGTGGTGATATGTACACTGATAGGAGTGTTTTGATTCCTGATTCTTGTATGTTGTTTAACAATGTTCATAGTTCAGTCTTAAACACTGTTCTAACATTCCTCTGAAATGTGTTTCTCAGCAGTTATTCCTAGGAATCCTTTTGTGGTATCCAAAGCTAATGTAGGGGTCCAAAGAATATCAGTACTGCAGGCAGTGGTTCAAATCCATTCAGGTATCTTTCTGTGTTCTTGGTTTTATGTTTTCCTTTCCCCTGAATGTATTTTACAGAAATCATTACTGTGAGTACTTCTGACTTAATATACTGGTCTAGAGGCTATCATTTCTGAAACCAGGGGTTCAAGTCCATTCATGTGTATTTCTCCCTTTGCAGGTTCCATTTCTCTGAAATGAAACTTCTATATCATCAGCTTGTAAATTATGTCATGGAGTTTGTCACTTTCTAACCACATTTATTTATGACATCATCTACCATTGTTGAACTAAGAAGTTATGAAATATGGTCTCTTATGCTACCTCCATCCTGCTCATTATTTATTTGCTCACCATGTATTCTACCCTCTACATGCTTCCCCTTTTCAACTCTGTCCTATACTTCATCTCCAACTTTTAATATGATCAAAAGATAGATAGACACCACATACATGCCAACAAAATGATTATAATTGAAAATCATGTTCCTGTGGTCATACACTGCACAACAATTGATGGAAAGCAACCCTAATGGCCATGTATAACCATAGAAACATGGCAGGCCACATCCCATAGCAAAAATGAGGAAAAATCCTTGGAATGTACTAACCGGTCATCCAAATGGCCTAATCACTGCTTTTGTTCTAACTCCGTTAATGGCTCATTGAACTCATACAATAATTTTTACTGTCAGTGCACTGGTTCAGGGTTCTTCAGCTGAAAATTCTGAGTTGCTTTACAGTCTTCGGTTTACAGTCTACACATGTGCTACATTTCCCTGATATGTCAGTTGTGCCCTCATTTTCTCTGGCAGCTTCAGTGACTGCCCTTGCTAATGCACTAGTATGTAAAATTTCAGTAAGAAAGTAATGGGCTCAATTTTCTTGAGGCCTACCTTTCTATTCTTGCTATCATTTTGTACATATGCTGCATTTCCCTGATATCTGTATTTTATGACAGCTTTTACTCTGACTGCTATAGTGGATCCCCTTGCTAGAAAACTGTGGATATACCGCTCTGATGGTATCATCTTTTCCTTTTATAATGACAGTAACACTATAGTACAGGTCCACTGCTCACAAACTGCTCACATATTGATGCCGTCAAGACTGGTGCAGGTCAGTACCTTGTGTTACTTTATTGCATCCTGTCTCTCGTGTATATTTCACATCATTCTACAGTCAAGTATTGCCATACCACATTCTCTGTCCTGCTTTGTTGTGTACCTCCATTTGTACTTTTTTATATCCATCTCTGTGGATTCTTTTGCTGTAGTATGACCTGTACTCCACTGTTAATCATCAGTGCTATTTTCCTTTCATTGCATATTTCAATGCAAATATGTTGCCGCACATTACATCAATATCATTATCCTGTGCACGCAAACTCACCACAACTACTGCTGCTCATACTTAACTCTGCCTGTGAGGTGATGTAACATGAAGTCATGGGACTATGCTACAGCCATGATGAGGAGCTGATCTCTGTGCTCACTAGCCTCTGCTGCTCGTACATAACTCTGCCTGTGAGGTGATGTAACATGAAGTCATGGGACTATGCTGCAGCCATGATGAGGAGCTGATCTCTGTGCTCACTAGCCTCTGCTGCTTGTACGTAACTCTGCCTGTGAGGTGATGTAACATGAAGTCATGGGACTATGCTGCAGCCATGATGAGGAGCTGATCTCTGTGCTCACTAGCCTCTGCTGCTCATACGTAACTCTGCCTGTGAGGTGATGTAATGTGACAAAGCCATGGGACTATGCTGCAGCCATGATGAGGAGCTGATCTCTGTGCTCACTAGCCTCTGCTGCTCATACTTATCTCTGCCTGTGAGGTGATGTAATGTGACGAAGCCATGGGACTATGCTGCAGCCATGATGAGGAGCTGATCTCTGTGCTCACTAGCCTCTGCTGCTCATACGTAACTCTGCCTGTGAGGTGATGTAACATGAAGTCATGGGACTATGCTGCAGCCATGATGAGGAGCTGATCTCTGTGCTCACTAGCCTCTGCTGCTCATACATAACTCTGCCTGTGAGGTGATGTAATGTGATGAAGCCATGGGACTATGCTGCAGCCATGATGAGGAGCTGATCTCTGTGCTCACTAGCCTCTGCTGCTCATACATACCTCTGTCTGTGAGGTGATGTAACATAAAGTCATGGGACTATGCTGCAGCCATGATGAGGAGCTGATCTCTGGGCACACTAGCCTCTTCTGCTCATACATAACTTTGCCTGTGAGGTGATATAACATGAAGTCATGGGACTATGCTGCAGCCATGATGAGGAGCTGATCTCTGTGCTCACTAGCCTCTGCTGCTCGTATGTAACTCTGCCTGTGAGGTGATGTAACAGGAAGTCATGGGACTATGCTGCAGCCATAATGAGGAGCTGCTTGCTATGCTCACTATCCTGTCCACATACATGTATAATCATAATCACTGCTCATTGCACACACAGTGGAAGTAGTGCTGACCTGGCCATGGTCACAGATGCAGTGATTCTTAATCCTTGAGACTGTATTAACAAAGCTTCAGAGTGTTGTGTGATACTATTTCTTAAATATTTGCTCATGTAGACCACTTACACAAGTGCACAATTCTGACTTTGTGTGTGTGTGTGTGTGTGTGTGTGTGTGTGTGTGTGTGTGTGTGTGTGTGTGTGTGTGTGTGTGTGTGTGTGTGTCCCTCTTTCTCTCTTTCTCTGTCTATACATATATGAATATGTATGGTCTGGAATATGATACTTGAAATATCTGGACAATAAGATTAGAAAATGTGTTTTGTGATACTATCCATCATGTAATCATGCTCCCTAATCCAACAGTACTAGATACATAATGTATTCCATAAACTTGATCCCCAAATGTTATTTTTTTATTTTTACTTTTTTTAGTTTCAATTACCAATTCATTCATTTAATTAAAATGTGGAAATTATATTATTTGATAAGAAGTATAGTCAATATGTTTTTCCATAGTTTCTGTTGAGGTTATGAATGCAATGTGTCAAAAGGGTTTTTCAACTCTAGTTCTGATGTAACTTTGTACCTTTCTATGGTATCAGTACAGTAAGGGTTTTGTTAAAAAAAATGTTAGCTTTACTTTTATCTTTAGCTTATTTAATCATATTTATTGCATTTTATTTATTTTTTAGAACTGGGTCAGTCTGCTAGTAATAGGTATATAGTAAGTTAACAACAGCTAGGGTTTTCATAAGCCCAGCTCTACCACCCAAATATGTCTCACAAGATATATGTTTTAGATGTCTATATAGGGGTGATTGATGGTTATGACATGATTTACTGACTGCCTCTGCCCATCAGAGACATAGGCACCAGACCAGGGGAGAATTTCTGATTTCCCATCCATTGGTCCAAGTTACACTTACGTAGGGTTAGGGAAGGACTTTGTTTCACATGGGTGGGGAGCCTACTCCAGAAAATGGGAATTTTCTGATATACATAGCTGCCTCTCCAACATGCCTTATTTATGTTGCAAGCAAAATTTAGGTCTTTAGATCTGGTAATTCTGATGGTGTTTGTTTTGCAGATGTGCAAAAAATTCATCAGAGCAGGGTCCAAGGATGCCTTGTATGCCAGGCACAGATAGCCTCTCAGCAGTCTGTAGGAGACCAAGTATAGAGATAGTTTTTTGAAGCAATCCGCATATGACATTGAATTTATGCCAGGTAGTCTTTTTGTAAGAGCCTTTATGGATGTTCCAGTTGCTGTAAGTGTGTAGTCAGGTACATAATAAAGTGGGCATTATACTCAATGATGGGTCTTTTGAGGGCTGCGTATAGTGGCACAATGACTTCCCTGGACTTAGATGTCATACCCTTACTTGTTGAGCAACATAGAAGGATTTCCTTACTACCTTGGATACATGTTGGTTAAAGGGTAGGTTACTGTCTACATGTGTTCCAAGATCCTTGACTAGTGGGTCTACTGTTGGGGTGTTTTATTGATGATGTACTTTCCTGGAGTGGGCAGCTTCCCAAAAGGTACTATAATACATTTCCTGGCATTGATTTCAAAGCTGTGGCTTTGGCACTAGTCATTTGTCTGTTAGACACTCTTGTGAGATGTTTGCTTTTTGGCAGGATTTTATGACTACTCCCAGTTTGCAATCATCTGTAAACTTGGTCAGCCTGAGTTCTTTGACATTGTCCTTGACTTCTGATAAGTAGATGTCAAAGAGGAGCAGTTCCAGCACAGATCCTTGAGGGACTCCACTAGTGACCTGCCTTTTTGTGGACATAGTCTCACCACTCCTAGCATCCTGGGCCCTATCTGTGAACCAGTTGAATATCCAGCACATTATGTAGAGGATTACGCCTAATTTCATAAGTTTGTTAACAATGTCACAGTGAGGTATTGTATCAAATACCTTATCCAGGTCAAGGTAGGCAGTATGCATTGTTTTATCCTCATCCATTGCTTTGGTGACCTTCTCAAAATTGTCCACAAGGTTCAGTAGGCATGACCTTCCTTTGACAAAGCCAGACTGGGCTGGATCAAGTATCTGAAGGTCTCCTATGTCTCCTTAATCTTGTCCATGATAATTTTTCTATACATACATACAAGTATTTCAAGGACAAGCATTAATGCCCTTCTAGCTTGCCAGTATACTAAAACACTTGTTCCCATAATTAGCACTGAGGCTGTTCTTTAAAATATCTAAACTAGTACTTACTTTAATGTAATTTGGTAATCTCTTCCATGAATCAGCTATTCATCACAGAACCAATTAGTACACTTCTCATTCCTATAGAATCATCCACATAGGTTGTCTGATGATTCTCGGGTACTTTTGAGGTAGTTGTCTGTAAATGCTCTATATACCTGGATAAGATCTCTTCTTAGATATATGCAAGAGACACTGTACAAGTTCAGATATTTTAGTCTTTCATAATAACTTAAATTTTCACATCCATGGATGCTCTTGTTATATTACTCCTTTATTCTTTACAGTTTACTCATGCTTATTTTCTTATAGGGTTTCCATATTGTTATTCCATACTCAAGTTTGGGTCTAATGTAACTGACAAACAATGACTTCATCATTTTTGATTTCCTCAATTTTATAAATCTTTCTACAACCTATAGTTCTATAACTATCATTAACCAATTGGTTTATATGATTAGAAAAAACTCATAGCTGAATCTACCCATATACCCCAGTTCTTAAATGAGTCTACAGTTTCAATCCCTGTGTGCTATATTAAATATTTACCTTTCAATTTATGTCTCCCAAATCTCATATGCTTAGTTTTTTATATATTTATCAGCATTTTATCCTCCTGTGCCCAAATCATTAATTTAGTTAAGATATTTTCCAGACATGCCTTATCTGTAACACTTGTAATCAGTTTACCCAATTTCAGGTCATCTGCATATAGACTGTAGAACACCTCAGATGAAAAAGTTAGGACTGAACGATACAATCTAAACAAGTAAGGGCCTAGGACAGAGCCCTGTGGGACACCATGACTGTAACCAAGGATTTCACTGGTCCAGTTGCTCTGTGATGTTTGTCATGTCCTATTTGTAAGGCATGTAGGTATCCATCTTATCAAGAGTACATCAATACCTACTTGTTCTAATTTATTAAAAAGTGTTTTGTGGATGACCCTGTCAAATGCTGAAGTTAAATCTATATAAATTACATCACAGCACAATTTTTCATTCATAGCTGTTATTATATTTTTGTAGAACATCATGTTTTAGGTGGTAATAGATCTATTTTTATCATATACATGCTGATGCATGGTTTCAAGTCCCAACCTATCCATTTCTGACAATAACTTATCCAATATTACCTTCTCCATTATTTTTCCACAACATGAAAGTAGACTTAAGGGTCTGTATGACTCTTGGTTAGTTCTAATTCCTTTTCCCTTAAAGACAGGTTTAATAAGCGCATGCCTCCAATCTTGAGAAATCTCCCCATATTTTTATGACCTAGTGAATAATAGATATAATGGTATCATAAGTTCTTGCTGAAGTGTTCTCAGGTCATTGTTACTAATTCTGTCTTCTCCCTGTGTTTTGTTTGGATCCAGTTTGTGCAGTTCTTTTTAAATATAATTTCATTTGATTCCATTATCTGGGGTTACCCGGACTTCATTAGGACAACGTATCACTCCTTTTGTGGAGTCAAACTATTTTGCATAAGATTTTGTAAATATATCTATAATCTATATATATAATTCCATGGCTTTGCATATAAGACTAGTCAGGCTAATGGGTCTGTAACTTCTGGGATTTGTTGATGGTTCACCCTTTTGAAGAGGGATGACAGTTGCAGTCCTCCATTATTGTAGCATGAAGCCTGTTTTGAGACAGTAGTTAAATAGTAACTCGAGTGGCCCTAATACATCATATTTTATTAAACTATTCAGTAGGTATCCTGGCGTATTATCAGGGCCCATTGAGGCTGTGTTCTTGGCCTTAGTGGGCCAGCCAGGACATGCTCTTTATTTATAGCTGGAGGGGCTACGTTTGAAGGTATTTCTTGAGAGGTAGCTGAGGGTGAGTGGAGAGTAAAGTTGGAACTGAATTTGTTGGCCAGCAGATGTGCTATATTGCCCAGCTCAGTGAATGTGGTGCCACTGACCACCAGTTCTGATGTTTCTGACATAGCTGAAGAAGGGAGGCTATCTTCATCTCAAAATTGGATTTAGTGGACACTTAATTAGCCCTCTTAGTTGCCTGTTTAATTTAATGAGAGAGTTTGTATCATTATAGGAGTTACACGTCTTGATTTAACTATGATTTTTTTCCCTTTTGTTATAAAACATGTTTAATTTCAAATGCCACCAGGGTGGTTTGTTTTTTGAGTTATTTTTTGGCTTATTTCTAATAGTTACAGTAGGCTTTATGCAACCATTGATATGGTTGTACAGAGTTTCTGTGAACAATCCTGAAGAGGCTGCTATGTTCTCTGGGCTTGGAGGGGCATTACATTTTGACATTGTAGCACTTAATAAAAGTACTTTGCCTTGAAATAGTTTGTTATTGGTTTTACTGGGGTTATTGAGTTGATTCTGATTTTGATGGAAACAGCTTTATGGTCAAACCTTAGCAGGGAGGATATGCATTTGGGGGTGTAGGATTCTTCCATATTTGTGAGTACTAGGTCCAGTATATTGGAACCTCTGTGGTGTATATACTAACTGGTCAAGGGTGTTTGTATTTAAGAAGTTCAAGAATCTCTGTGCCTGCAGATTTGAGGCCCTGTAGGATTCCCAGACTATAGAGGGGTAATTAAAGTCCCTCATGAGTAAGGTGTTAGGTTGGATGTTGAGTATCTCCAGTAGGTCTTAATATGTGCTATGAGTCTTGTGGGACATAGATGGTAGGATATGGTACGGGATTTTATCTATAGTGACCTGCACATGGAGAAACTCCAGCACATCATCCTTTTTAACCATCCAAAAGTTATGTATTTGAAGTCATCTCCACCTTTAGTCCCTGTCTGTGTATCTACTGGTGTAAAAGTGTGGAAGACACTGAAACCTTGCACTGCTGGGGAAATCTCTGCAACTTTAAACCGTATTGTGGTAACTGCACAGAAGTCTATATTCTACAGGGTGAGGAGGGCTTGTAGGGAGTGTAGTTTTTTTGTTTAGGCTCCTGGCATTAAACAGTAACACCTTGAGGTTCAGTTGAGTTGATTTTACTATGTCTGTAGGTTTGTCAATTTGGAATTACCTAAAAAGGCTGTATGGGGAAGAATAAAGTTTTAGCCAGTATTCAAAAACCTAGAGGGGACAGATGAAGACCATGTCTTCCCATGCTGACAAATATTCAGTCCTCTTAGAATAACAACAGAAATTCAGGCAGTTATTAAAATCAATCATCTTTTGTTTGTATCATGGCTCCATCTTTGGTGAAGGTAATATACTGCTCAGTGCTGGGCTCATACCAGCCTGGGACACATAGTCATATAAATCTCTAATGTCTCTTTTCATATAGTCTAGGGAGGTATGTCTCAGGTCATTTACACCTTTGTGGACTATGATAGAATCATACTGGTACCTGTGGTGCAGTGACTTGAGTGTATGCAGAATTTTGTGGATCCTGGCTCCAGATAGGCAACTAAACATTATTTTCTCCTTATTCGACCTGGATAAAAGGGCATCAGTATGTCTTACAATGGAGTCCCCTATGACTAGAGTCCTGGAAAGTGTGTTTGCTTGCATTATGGGCTTTGTATTTGTGACTCCACTGACCGTGGCTGTATGTGTAGTGTTAAGTGTTGCTTTTTTTGAGTACTTTTGGGTTTGTTAAGGTTAATATTCGCTGATGGGCAGTCTATTTGGATATTGTGAACATCCGAGGTCTTTGTTTGGGAAAATTGCATTTAGGTGCCTCAGCAGATGTTGGTGTGTGTGTGTGTGTGTGTGTGTGTGTGTGTGTGTGTGTGTGTGTGTGTGTGTGTGTGTGTGTGTGTGTGTATGTGTCTGTGTGTGTGTTTGTTTTTGTGTGTGTGTGTGTGTGTGTGTGTGTGTGTGTGTGTGTGTGTGTGTGTGTGTGTGTCTTGTGTGCTATGTGTGGTGGATGCTATATACATGGTTTTGACAACCTGATGTGCGCTTACATGCGACAGTATAGCCTTCAGTGACATTGTGTATATACACATCTCACATAATGTAAATGTTACTTTAAAAATTAAGTGGTTGTTAGTAAACATAAGACAACTGTTACATTGCTACATTGTTTCAAGAGACCCATATCCTGCAGGCTGGCTGCAGAGAAGTTAGGAAATTATATTAATTAATTAATTAATTGATTTAATTGCCATTAGTTTACCGGGGTGGTTCGACTAGGTCTACAGAACCTGTTTTCAGCAAAGGCCCCAGGAGAAAAGCTCCACATGCAGTACAATACAAATATAGTATAGTCCACAAACGGTACAAGTGACATTAGGAATACTATAACAAAATAAGTTGATTTAATGTAAAGTAGTGTAAGAATTGATAAGACTATACTGTACCTTAATTAGCCGGAAACACTGTAATGAGACTGAGGAGGAAAGTCTTTATCTGTTAATTACCCAAACTTCTGCTGAAGAGGTGCCAGTCCCTCCTCTATGGGCCAAGTCTTGTATACTTTTCAGAATGAATTCTCCAAATGCTATAGTTCATACAATAAGGCTTTATCAGATGTTCACAATATCTGAATACTATCTTCATTAACAGTGCTGATAAACAATTAGCATTCAAAGTTACTGCATGTCATTTTTTGATTGTCCTGAAAAATGTAAACTAATAAATTCTTTATTTGACCTGCCTTCTGTACACAGGTTCAAGTGTCTATAATCTTCTCTGAAGTGACAGGTCAAATGAGCTCACTAACCTTAATTGAACTCCTATCCTGAACACAACATATTATATTGCTTCAGTCCAATAATTGCCCTTATTTACTCTTCCTAACCTTGGTTTCAGGTTTTGTCTCATATGTGCTTTATTTAACATTCCATTAAGGAATATTCTGTAGCTGGCAAGATTGTATCTTTCTCTTGAGAAAAGAACATTCATATTTCTGTATTTTTTACACACTTTACGTTTGTCTTTCCCTTTTAATAAACTGTCTCTCATGCTTGACCAGCAAGTTTATTTTTTCTTTTTGCTTAACTGTCTTTTATGCATAAATGAAATACAACTTATTTTACCCTTTAGCCTGTTTAATGTTTAATAACTACTTTATAATGGAAGTCCCTAATCTAACAGTTGTCCCTGTGGTCCCTGATGAAAGTCTACAGGGACCTACTTCTGTAGTTCATAGGTTCATAGGTAGGTACTAGGCTGTCAGCCCAAGGGCCTAAGTAAGCCTAGCCAACAAGGTTCCCTGGCTTATGCCACCCAAGAAAGTTAATTTCCTGTGCCCCTGTTGAGCAGGGCCACAGAGAGAATGTCCTGTTTCCCATCCACTCATTAAGATTTTTCTTGAAGAGTGCTAATGAGGAATTTTGCTTGACATAGATGGGTAGCTTGTTCCAGAGTATAGGAAGTCTCTGGGACAGGAATCTATCTCTCCAGTATGTCCTGTTTATCGTGGTAATAAGGTTTAGGTCCCTAGAGTGTGTAGCTTGGAGGGATTGGGATTTCTTTAGGTGTAGCATGTCCAACAGCTCTGGGTCTAACATAGCTTTATATGTTTGGCAGAGATCTCCTTGGAGTAGGTGATATACTACAGAGTAAACTTACCCAAACTTCTTCTGAATGGGAAATGCTAATAAAAGGGCACAAACTTACTTTACATTTTGTATTGCTAACTATGGTATACAGCTTTATGCTAATTTTGACCACTAGATGTCACTTGAGCATTTATGGCCTGTTTGGAATAAGTATTTTACTCTTATGATATGAATAAACTTGCAGTTTTAATTTTCACCAGTAGGTGTCACTTGAGCATTTATTGCCTGTTTGGATTAAAGTCTCTTAACTTTCTGATTTGATTTTTATATTACCTAGATTTATAGTCTTTATAGACATATTATACACTCCTCCTGAATTTCTTTACATAGTTTTTCAGCTGAGGATTACAACATTTATGCTTTATGATAGCCAAATTCTAGGGCAAAAGTGCCCCTTGTTCTTTTTTGTAGACATACAACCTTACTCATGGGACTGGTGTGGCAACTTTGCATTGTGCCCTTTTATCAGCATTCCCTTGCATGTCTTAGATCTTTGCCAGATCTGCCTCAACTGTTGAGCCTACTTGGCTCACCTGTATTATACCCTTTGCCTTAATCCCCTCCTTGGCAGTTTTTTTGCTGCCACATATTGTATAGCCTATCAGGCATGATGGCTATTTTTCTGAAGACTAATTGAAGTCTGCACTAAAAAGATAACTTTATAAGTGGTGTTGAGGCATAATTACCATATCCTATGTTAACGAGTGTCTATACATTTTTATTTAAATTTGCTCTATAATGCTACTTACCCTTTTTAACTTTTATGAATATTTATGAGCTATACTAGAACCTATGCTTTCTGTATTTCAATTCTATACCTTTGCATTGTCTGTGTCCTTTTAATTTTCTGATTAACATACAATAATTATGTAAAGTGCACTGTAATTTGTAAATCTGCACTGTAATCTATAAATTAATGGCACTGAATAACTATCACTACCTATTTTTTAGATAACTTATTTTAATAGTTTACTTAAACTTATGCTTTCTATATTTCAGGTCTATACCTTTGCATTTTATGTTAACTGAGCACTATTTTTATATTTTGTGGTTTGACTGAAGTGTACTATATTGAACACATAACTGAATATGAATGTCATATTCTGAAACTTGACTGATATTTACATTAGAATATACTGAGCATTTCAAAATAGCTGTGTATATTCTGGAAACTAACTAAACTAAAAGAATATCTTTTGCCAGTGTTAACACAGATAAAAGCAGAACTGAAACGCGTACATGATATATTCTAAAGACCAAACTATAATTGTCTGAACAAAGACTGAAAGCTAGTACTATTGACAAGTCTGAAACATGAGAACATTTTGATTGTCCGAACACAGACTGAAAATTAGTACTGCTGTACAATTGCTACCATGAACCTGAAAACATGAGAGCATTGTCTAACATAAACTGAAAACTAGTACTAGTGTACAATTGTTTGAAAACATGAGAACATTGTCTGAACATAAATAAACTGAAACCTTGTACTACTGTTATATAATTGTCTGAAAACATGAGAACATTTTGACAGTGTTACCTGAGCACAAATAAACTGAAATCTGTTTTTATTATATTCTGGAGACTAAACTATTGATATATTTTTGTCAGTATTGCCTGAACAGTGATAAAAGCATAAACTGAAATTAATACTGTTATATAACAGTTTGAAAACATACATACTTGCTTTAACTCACACATTTTAACTTTAAACAAAAATTGAAGAAATAACTGAAACACATAGACAGTCAACTTAAACATTTACTGCTAATAAACTCTTGCAAATCTGTAGGCAAAATAATAATTTTTAATGAAACTCAAAGTATTAATGTAACCCTGTGCATTTTTACACCTATTTAAAATCAGTTTTAACTGTTGAATTTTTTACATTTTGTCTCGTGACCCTTAGATATTAACATACTGTTCTGTGAGTGAAACTCCACCAACTGCCTCACCATAACCATTTCTTAAGGTGATTTCATTTAACTTTTCAGTAGCACTGAATACTGCAAGAAATCATTATTCCTGTCTAGAGTTTTTTGATAAATGGTAAAACTGTAAATGCATCACTTTTACAATGTAGCATTGACTTTAAATTTTACATTCTGTAAAGTAGCATATGTTATTTTGTCTCTGTCTATATTACAATGTTGTTTATGCATTGCAACACTTTAATACAAAATTTTTAACTACTGACTGCTAAAGAAAACAATAATACAAAAAATTTATTTGCCAAATCTCTAACTCCAACCCTTCATTCTGCAATTTAATTTGACTGTTAGTTCTGATATACCTTACAAGATATGGAGGTTTACGGTTACCCTTTTTTCCTAACTGGCCACACCCAGTATGTCTTTCTGAGCACTTCAGCTGCATCAGCTGAACTGGAATTTATTTTATCTTTAACACTTAAATCTGCATTTTCCTGTAGTAACCAATTCTTCAAAATGTGTACATTGGCACAAATCTTGTTACTGAAGTCTAAAAAAGCATATATACCTACTACAGAGCTGCTACACTTTGAACTGTTAGCTGCTGTAATCTTTGACCATTTAAATCCTGACAAAACTGCATTTGTGTCTTTTAATAAAGATGTGTGTGTAACTGGAGTTGATTTGTCCATAAACAATGAAATATTGTTATTTATTTTAACCTTAAATGACAGATAAATGCTCTGATCTTTGCAGATAGCTATGGAATGCATTATTTTACTTAGCACTGAATTCTGTTCTGCAGTTACACTGGAATATACTTTATTTAAATCTGCACTCTGATTGCTCTTATTCTGTAGGTTTCTGTAGAACACACGTAGTGTGACTGAGTCTGGAAATGAATGATACCTTTACTGAAATGGTGGTCTGTAACACTGTTGATTACCTTTACTGGGGCTTTTCACCTAGAAAGCCTCCAGACTGCTGTTGAAATGTCCATACTACTTTCCCTGTACTGGCTTGGAAAAACAGTCACTGTGAACTTAAAATATATGCTGCACTGAAAACTGGATTTGAAAGGGTTACACACACCTGTCTCTGATTTTTTGATTGACCAGACTAGCTGCTTACTGGGTTGCAAGAATTATATATATCTCCCCAGACAGCAGGCCTGTTTGGGTGCCATTGTAGGAATTGATAACACTGTACTGTGCATTAATTAGCTGGAAAAATTCTAATGAGACTGAGACCAAAAGTCTTTATCTGTTAGTTATCCAAACTCATGCTGAACAGGTGCCAGTCTCTCCTTTATGGGCCAAGTCATTAATACTTTTCAGAATGAATTCTACAAACACTGTACTTTATTCAATAAGGCCTTATTAGATGTTCACAATATCCAAATACTATCTTCATTAACAGTGCTGATAAACAATTAGTATTCAAAGTTACTACATGTCATATTATGATTGTCCTGTACAACATAAACAAATATAGTGTTTATTTAAGTTGTGTTCTGTACACAGACTCAATTGTCTGTAATATTCTCTGAAGTAACAGGTCGAACAAACTCCATATCCTTAACTGAACTGCTGTCATGAACAGAACATATCATATTGCTTCAGTCCAGTAATTTTTCTTATTTACTCTTCATAACCTTGGTCTCAGCCTTTGTCTTGTATGTGCTTTATTTCACATTCCATTAAGGAACATTGTAGCTGGCAAGATTGTATCTTTCCCTTGAGAAAAGAACATTCTGTATTTTTGTATTTTTACACACTTTATGCTTATCTTTCCTTTTTAATAAACTGACTCTCATGCTTGACCAGTAAGGTTATTTTTCTTTCTGCTTAACTGTATTTTATGCATAAATGAAGCACAACTTATTTTACCCTTTGGCCTGTTTTGGTGACTATTAACTTCTTTAAAATGGAAGTCCTTAATCTAACAGTTGTCCCTGAGGTCCCGGACAAAAGTCTACAGGGACCTACTTCTTCAATTAGATTACATTTGTATTTCTAACTACTGTACACAGCTTTATGCTACCTGACTCATATTCTGGAAATAAAAAAGAAATATTTGGTAAAACTGCAATTTTAATTTTGTCACTTGAGCATTTATGTCCTGTTGGGATTGAAGTCTCTCAACTTTATGATTTGATTTTTATATTACCTAGATTTATAGTCTTTAGGTCTTTAAATCTAAGTTCTGATGTATGAGTGATATATTTACAACCTGTGCATTATTTAACCCCATTTTTGCTGAAGGAAGAAGTCCTGCAAAATTTATCTGTATACTGTACCATGCTTCCTCTGAAACTGGCACTTTGTGCAACTGAGGTTTTTTTAATGTATGATTAGTCTGCAGACATATTATACACTCCTCTTGAATTTCTTTACATAGTTTTTCAGTTGAGGATTCCAAAATTTATATTTTATGATAGGCCAAATTTTCTGAAAACTTACATGACCTAGAAGCTGATGTTTATACTTGATTAGCTGCTTATCCAATAATTTTGGTATGTAGGGCAAAAGTGCCCCTTTTTTATATTTTTGTACACATACAACCTTACTCCCTGGACTGGACTGGCAACTTTGCAGGACTGGACTGGCAACTTTGCAGTCTGCCCTTTTATCAGCATTCCCCTGCATATCTTGAATCTTTGCCAGATCTGCCTCAACCGTTGAGCCCACATTGCTCACCTCTGTTATGCCTTTTGCCTTAATCTTCTCCATCTGCTGCATTGGATATAGAGGATCCCCTCCTTGGCAGCTTTTTTTGCTGCAGCATGTTGTATAGCCCATCAAGCATGATGGCTATTTTTCTGAAAGCTAATTGAAGTCTGCACTAAACAGCTAACTTTATAAGTGGTGTTGAAGAATAATTACGATATCGTGTGTTAACTCATGCCTGTACATTTTTATTTAAATTTGCTCGAATAATGATAATTACCTTTTTAACTTATGAATATTTATGAGATATACTAGAACCTATACTTTCTGTATTTCAAGTCTATACCTTTGCATTGTCTGCTAGTGTCCTTTTAATTTTCTAATATACAATAATTATGTAAAGTGCACTATAATTTGTAAATGTGCACTGTAATCTATAAACTACTTAACAAATTAAGCCTGCCCTGTTTTGCCTTGATGGCATTGAATAACTATTACTACCTATTCTTTAGATAACTTATTTTAATAGTTTACTTAAACTTATGCTTTCTGTATTTCAGGTCTATACCTTTGCATTTTTGGTTAACCGAGTATTATTTTTATATTTTGTGATTTGACTGAAGTGTACTATACTGAACACATAAATAAATATGAATGTCATATTCTGAAACTTGACTAAAATTTACATTAGAATATATTGAGCATTTAAAAATAGCTGTGTATATTCTGGAAACTAACTAAACTAAAATAATATCTTTCACCAGTGTTAACTAAACACAGATAAAAGCAGAACTGAAACTTGTACATGTTATATTCTGAAAACCAAACTATTATTGTCTGAACATAGACTGAAAGCTAGTACTAATGACAAGTTGTCTGAAATGAGAACATTTTGATTATCTGAACACAGATAGACTGAAAACTGGTATTGCTGTACAATTGTTACCATGCACCTGAAAACATGAGAGCATTCTCTGAACATTAATAAACTGAAAACTAGTACTATTGTACAAATGTTCTAAAACATGAGAACATTGTCTGAAATAGATAAACTGAAACCTAGTACTATTGTTATATAATTGAAAAGATGAGAACATTTTGACAGTGTTACTTGAACAAAAATATACTGAAATCTGGTATTGTTATATTCTGGAGACTAAACTAATAATATATTTTTGTCAGTATTGCCTGAACATTGATAAAAACATAAACTGAAACTAATACTGTTATATACCAGTTTGAAAACATACATACTTGCTTTAACTCATACATTTTAACTTTAAACAAACATTGAAGAAATAACTGAAACACATAGTCAACTTAAACATTTACTGCTAATGAACTTTTACAAGTCTGTAGGCAAACTAATAATTTTAAATGAAACTCAAAGAAGTAATATAACACTGTGCATTTTTGCACCTATATGAAATCAAAGATTTAACTGTTGAACTGTTTACATTTTGTCTCGTGACCCTTAGATATTAACATACTGTTCTGTGAGTGAAAGTCCACCCACTGTCTCACTATAACTGTTCTTAAGCTGGCATCACTTAATTTTTCAGTAGCAGTGAATGCTACAAGAAGTCATTATTACTGTCTAGAATTTTTTTGATAAATAGTAAAACTCTAAATACATCACTTTTACAATGTAGCATTGACTTTACATTTTACATTCTGTAAACTAGCAAACATTATTTTGTCTCTGTCTATATTACGATATTGTTTATGCACTACAACACTTTAATACAAAGCTCTTTTCTAATGACTGCTAAACAAAACAATAATACAAAAAATGAATTTGTCAAATCTGTAACTGTAACCCTTTATTCTGCAGTTTAATTTGACTGTTAGTTCTGCTATAACTTACAAGACATAGAGGTATACAGTTACCCTTTTTTCTCCAACTGGCCAAACCCAATATGTCATTCTCAGCACTTCAGCTGCATCAGATGAACTGGAATTTATTTTATCTTTAATCCATAAATTTGCATGTTCCTGTAGTAACCAATTCTTTAAAATCTGTACATTTGCACAAATCTTGTTAGTCTAAAACAGCATATATACCTAGTACAGAGCTGCTACACTTTGAACTTTTGGCTGCTGTAATCTTTGACCTTTTAAATCCTGGCAAAACTGCATTTGTGTCTTTTAATAAAGATTTGTGTGTAACTGAAGTTGATATGTACAAAAACAATGAACTATTGTTATTTATTTTAACCTTAAATGACAGATTAATGCTCTGATCTTTGCAGATAGCTATGGAATGCATTGTTTTACTTAACACCGAAGTCTGTTTTTCAGTTGCACTGGAATATACTTTATTCAAATCTGTACTCTGATTCCTCTTATTCTGTAGATTTTTGTAGAGCACACATATTGTGACCAAGTCTGAAAATGAACAATACTTTTACTGAAAGGGTGTTGTGTAGCAGTGTTTATTACCTTTACTGTGGACTCCCAGCTGGAAAGCCTCCGAAGTGCTGTTGACTTGTCCATAGTACTTCTGCTTTATTGACTTTGGAAAACAGTCACTGTGAACTTAAAATATATGCTGCACTGGAAACTGGGTTTGAAAGGGTTACACATGACAACTGTCTTTGATTTTTTTGATTATCTAGAGTAGCTACTTGCTGGGTTGCAAGAATTATATATCTCTCCCAAGACAGCAGGTCTGCTGATAAGATTGTACTGTACAGTAATTAGCTGGAAACACTGTAATGAGACTAAGAATGAAAGTCTTTATCTGCTAATTACCCAAAATCACACTGAACAGGTGCTAGTCTCTTCTTTATGGTCAAGTCTTGTAAACTTTTCAAAATGAATTCTGCAAACATCGTACTTCATTCAACAAGGCTTTATTAGATGTTCACAATATCTGAATACTGTCTTCATTAACAGGGCTGATAAACAATTAGTATTCATAGTTACTGCATGTCATTTTATGATTGTCCTGTACAACATAAACAAATATAGCCTTTATTTGACCTGTCTTCTGTACACAGGCTCAAGTGTCTGTAATCTTTTTTGAGGTAACAGGTTGAACAAACTCACTAACCATAACTGAACTGCTATCCTGAACACAACATATTATATTACTTCAGTCCAATAATTTTCCTTATTTACTCTTCCTAATCTTGGTCTCAGGCTTTGCCTCATATGTGCTTTCCATTAAGGAATATTCTGTAGCTGGCAAGATAGTATCTTTCCCTTGAGAAAAGAACATTCTGTACTTCTGTATTTTTTACACACTTTATGCTTATCTTTCATTTTTAATAAACTTATTGTCATGCTTGACCAGCAAGGTTATTTTTCTTTCTGCTTAACTGCCTTTTATGCATAAATGAAACACAACTTATTTTAACCTTTAGCCTGTTTAATGTCTAATAACTACTTTAAAATTGAAGTCCATAATCTAACAGTTGTCTCTGAGTTTCCTGATGAAAGTCTACAGAGACCTACTTCTGTAGTTACTTTACATGTGTATTGCTAACTACTATATACAGTTTTATGCTACCTGACTCATAATCTGAAAATAAAAAAAAAAATATGTGCAAACCTACAATTTTAATTATGACTACTAGATGTCACTTGAGCATTTATGGCTTATTTGGGTTAAAGTCTGTTAACTTTATGATTTGATTTTTATTTTACTTAGATTTATAGTCTTTAGAGTCTTTAAGTCTAAGTTATGATGTATGAGTGAAATATTTAAAACATGTACACTATTTAACCCCCTTTTGCTGGAGGAAGAGGTTCTAGAAAATTTACCTGTATACTGTACCATACTTCCTCTGAAACTGGCACTCTCTGCAACTGAGTTTTTTTTAATGTAGGGTTAGTCTGCAGACATATTATATAGTCCTCCTGAATTTCTTTACATAGTTTTTCAGCTGAGGGTTCCAAAACACATACTTTATAATATGCCAAATTTTCTGAAAAATTACATGACCTAGTAGCTGATGGTTGTACTTGATTAGCTGCTTATCCAATTATGTTGGTATGTAGGGCTAAAGTCCCTGTGTTCTGTTTTGTACACATACAACCTTACTCCCAGGACTGGACTGGCAACTTTGCATTGTGCCCTTTTATCAGCATTCCCCAGCATGTCTTGGATCTTTGCCAGATCTGCCTCAACCATTGAGCCCACTTGACTCACCTCTGTTATACCTTTTGCCTTAATCATCTTCCACTGCATTGAATAAAGAGGAATCTCCTCCTTGGCAGCTTTTTTTTTTTTTTTTTTTTTGCTGCCACATACTGTATAGCCTATCAAGCGTAATGGTTATTTTTCTGAAAACTAATTCAAATCTTCACTAAAAAGATAACTGTATAAGTGTTCTTGAAGCATAATTACCATATCCCATGTTAACTCGTGTCTATACATTTTTATTTAAATTTGCTCTATAATGCTACTGACCTTTTTTAACTTTTATGAATATTTAAGAGCTATACTAAAACCTATACTTTCTGTATTTCAAGCCTATACCTTTGCATTGTCTGTTAGTGTCCTTTCTGACTAATATACAATAATTATGTAAAGTGCACTGTAATTTGTAAATGTGCACTGTAACCTATAAACTAATTAAGAAATTAAGCCTGCCCTGTTATGCCTTGAGTGCATTGAATAACTATTACTACCTATTCTTTAGAAAACTTATTTTAATAGTTTACTTAAACTTATGCTTTCTTTATTTCAGGTCTATACCTTTGCATTTTATGTTAACTGAGTTTTATTTTTTATATTTTGAGATTTGACTGAAATGTACTATACTGAACACATAACTGAATATGAATGTCATAGACTGAAACATGACTAAAATTTACATTAGAATATACTGAACATTTAAAAATAGCTGTGTATATTCTGGAAACTAACTAAACTAAAAGAATATATTTTGCCTGTGTTAACTAAACACTGATAAAACCATAATTGAAACTGCTACATGTTATATTCTGAGACCCAAACTATTATTGTCTGAACATAGACTGAAACCTAGTACTGTAGGCAAGTTGTCGGAAACATGAGAACATTTGATTGTCTGAACATATATAGACTGAAAACTAGTACTATTGTAATATAATTGTCTGAAAACATGAGAATATTTTGACAGTGTTACCTGAACACAAATATACTAAAATCTGTTATTGTTATATTCTGGAGACTAAACTATTAATATCTTTTTGTCAGTATTACCTGAACATTGATAAAAACATTATCTGAAACTAATACTGTTATATAACAGTTTGAAAACATACATACTTGCTTTAATGCATACATTTTAAGTTTAAACAAACATTGAAGAAATAACTGAAACACATAGACTGACAACTTAAACATTTACTGCTAATAAACTCTTGCAGGTCTGTAAGCAAACTAATAATTTTAAACTAAACTCAAATAAGTAATGTAACACTGCATTTTTTCACCTATATAAAATCAGTTTTAGCTGTTGAACTTTTTACATTTTGTCTCGTGACCCTTAGATATTAACATACAGTTCTGTGAGTGAAACTCCACCTACTGTCTCACTGTAACCGTTTCTTAAGGTGATGTAATTTAATTTTTCAGTAGCACTGAATGCTGCAAGACTTCATTATTACTGTGTACAATTTTTTGATAAATAGTAAAACTGTAAATGCATCACTTTTACAATGTAGCAGTGACTTGAAATTTTACATTCTGTAAACTAGCAAACATTATTTTGTCTCTGTCTATATTACAATATTGTTTATACACTGCAGCACTTTACTACAAAGTTCTTAACTAATGACTGCTAAACAAAAAAACAATAATACAAAAAATGAATTTGCCAAATCTGTAACTCTAACCCTTTATTCTGCAATTTAATTTGACTGTTAGTTCTGATATACCTTGCAAGACATAGAGGTATATGGTTACCCTTTTTTCCTAAATGGCCATACCCAGTATGTCATTCTGAGCACTTCAGCAGCATCAGCTGAACTGGATTTTGATTTATCTTTAACCCATAAATCTGCATGTTCCTGTAGTAACCAATTCTTTAAAATATTTACATTTGTACAAATCTTGTTACTAAAGTCTAAAACAGCATATATACCTAGTACAGAGCTCCTACACTTTGATCTGTTAGCTGCTGTAATCTTTGACATTTTAAATCCTGACAAAACTACATTTGTGTCTTAATAAAGATTTGTGTAACTAAAGTTTTGTCCAAAAACAATGAAATATTGTTATTTATTTTAACCTTAAATGACAGATTAATGCTGTGATCTTTACAGATAGCTATGGAATACATGGTTTTACTTAGCACTGAAATCTGTTCTTCTGTTACACTGGAACATTCTTTATTCAAATCTGCACTTTGATTCTTCTTATTCTGTAGATTTCTGTAGAACACACATAGTGTGACCAAGTCTGGAAATGAACGATTCCTTTACTGAAAGAGTGGACTGTAGCACTGTTGATTACCTTTACTGGGGCCTCTCATTTGGAAAGCCCCCAGAGTGCTGTTGAAATGTCCATAGTACTTTTCCTGTATTGACTTGGAAAAACAGTCACTGTGAACTTTAAATATATGCTGCACTGGAAACTGGATTTGAAAGGGATCCACATGACAACTGTCTCTGATTTTTGGATTGTCCAGAGTAGCTGCTTGCTGTATATCTCTCCCCAAACTGCAGGCCTGTTTGGGCGCCACTGTAAGAATTGATAAGCCTGTACTGTACTGTAATTAGCTGGAAACACTGTAATGAGACTGAGAACAAAAGTCTTTATATGTTAATTACCCACACTCATGGTGAACAGGTGCCAGTCTCTCCTTTATGGGTCATGTTTTGTATACTTTTTAGAATGAATTTCCCAAACACTGTACTTCATTCAATGAGGCTTTATTAGATGTTCACAATATCCAAATACTGTCTTAATTAACGTTGCTGATAAGCAATTGATATTCAAAGTTAATGCATGTCATATTATGATTGGCCTAAACAATGTAAACTAATATAGTTTTTATTTGACCTGTTTTCTGTACACAGGCTCGAATGTCTGTAATCTTCTCTGAAGTAACAGGTCAAATGAGCTCACTAACCTTAACTGAACTGCTATCCTGAACAGAACATATTATATTGCTTTAGTCCAGTAATTTTCCTTATTTCCTCTTCCTAAATTTGGTCTCAGGCTTTGTCTCATATGTGCTTTATTTAACAATCCATTAAGGGACATTCTATAACTAGCAAGATTGTATCTTTCCCTTGAGAAAAGAACATTCTATATTTCTGTATTTTTACACACTTTATGCTTGTCATTCCTTTTTAATAAACTGACTCTCGTGCTTAACCAGCAAGGTTATATTTCTTTCTGCTTATCTGGCCTTTATACATAAATGAAATACAACTTATTTTACCATTTAGCCTGTTTAATGTCTAATAACTACTTTAAAATTGAAGTCCTTAATCTAACAGTTGTCCCTGAGGTTCCTGATGAAAGTCTACAGGGACCTACTTCTGTAGTTACTTTACATTTGTATTGCTAACTACTGTATACAGCATTATACTACCTGACTCATAATTCTGAAAATAAACACAGTTTTAATTATGACTTCTAGATGTCACTTGAGCATTTATGGCTTATTTGGATTGAAGTCTCTTAACTTTATGATTTTATTTTTATTTTACCTAGATTTATAATCTTTAGAGTCTTTATGTCTAAGTTCTGATGTATGAGTGATATATTTAAAACATGTACATTATTTAAACCCATTTTGCTGGAGGAAGAGGTCCTGGAAAATTTACCTGTATACTGTACCATACTTCCTCTGAAACTGGTACTCTCTGCAACTGAGGGTTTTTTTTAATGTAGGGTTAGTCTGCAGACATATTATACACTCCACCTGAATTTCTTTACATAGTTTTTCAGCTGAGGATTCCAAAACTCATACTTTACGATATGCCAAACTTTCTGAAAAATTACATGACCTAGTAGCTGATGGTTGTACTTGATTAGCTGCTTATTCAATCATTTTGGTACATAGGGCAAAAGTCCCCGTGTTCTGTTTTGTACACATACAACCTTACCCCCAGGACTGGACTGACAACTTTGCATTGTGCCCTTTTATCAGCATTCCCCTGCATGTCTTGAATCTTTGCTAGAGCTGCCTCAACTGTTGAGTCCACTTGGCTCACCTCTGTTATACCTTTTGCCTTAATCTCCTTCCACTGCATTGGATATAGAGGAATACCCTCCTTGGCAGCTTTTATTGCTGTTGCATACTGTATAGCCTATCAAGCATGATGGCTATTTTTCTGAAAACTAATTCAAATCTGCACTAAAAATATAAATTTAGAAGTGGTCTTGAAGCATAATTACCATATCCTGTGTTAACTTCTGTCTATAAAACTGTATTTAAATTTGCTCTATAACACTAATTACCTTTTTTCACTTTTATGATTATTTAAGAGCTATACTAAAACCTATACTTTCTATACTATACTTTGTCTTTTAGTGTCCTTTTAATTTTCTGACTAATATGCAATAATTATGTAAAGTGCACTGTAATTTGTAAATGTGCACTGTAATCTATAAACTAAATAACAAATTAAGCCTGCCCTGTTATGCCTTGAGTGCATTGAATAACTGTTACTGCCTATTCTTTAGAAAACTTATTTTAATAGTTTACTTAAACATACGCTTTCTGTATTTCAGGTCTATACCTTGCAATTTTATGTTAACTGAGTATTATTTTTATATTTTGAGATTTGACTGAATATACTGTACTGAACACATAACTGTATATGAATGTCATAGTCTGAAACTTGACTAAAATTTACATTAAAATATACTGAACATTTAAAAATAGCTGTGTATATTCTGGAAACTAACTAAACTAAAAGGGAATATCTTTTTTCTAGTGTTAACTAAATACAGATAAAAGCATAACTGAAACTGGTGCATGTTATATTCTGAAGACGAAACTATTGTTGTTTGAAGATAGACTGAAAGCTAGTACTGTTGACAAGTTGTCCGAAACATGAGAACATTTTGAATGTCTGAACACAGATAGACTAAAAATGAGTACTGCTGTACAATTGTTATCATGAACCTGAGAACATGAGGACATTGTCTGAACATAAATAAACTGAAAACTCGTACTATTGTACAATTGTTTGAAAACATGAGAACATTGTCTGGACATAGATAAATTGAAACCTAGTACTATTTTTATATAATTATCTGAAAACATGAGAACATTTTGACAGTGTTACTTGAACACAAATAAACTAAAATCTGTTATTGTTATAGTCTGAAGACTAAACTATTAATATCTTTTTTGTCAGTATTGCCTAAACATTGATACAAACATAAACTGAAACTAATACTGTTTGAGAAAACTAAAAACAGTTTGAAAACACATATACTTGCTTTACGTCATACATTTTAACTTTAAACAAACATTGAAGAAATAACTGAAAGACATAGACAGTCAACTTAAACATTTACTGCTAATAGACTCTTGCAAGTCTATTGGCAAACTAATAATTTTAAATGAAATTCAAAGTAGTAATGTAACACTGTACATTTTTGCACCTATATAAAATCAATTTTAACTTTTGAACTTTTTACATTTTGTCTCGTGACCCTTAAATATTAACATACAGTTCTGTGAGTGAAACTCCACCCACTGTCTCACCATAACTGTTTCTTAAGCTGACGTCATTTAACTTTTCAGTAGCACTGAATGCTGCAAGAATGCATTACTGTCAACAATTTTTTGATAAATAGTAAAACTGTAAATGTGCCACTTTTACAATTTAACATTGACTTTAAATTTTACATTCTGTAAACTAGCAAACATTATTTTGTCTCTGTCTATATTACAATATTGTTTATGCACTGCAACACTTTAATACAAAACTCTTAACAAATGACTGCTAAACAAAAATTTACAATACTTCTGTACAAACGAGGCCACAAACCACTGTAAGGTGGTATTTAGGGTCTGTTTTATTTGTTGTGGACTAGCTTTCCATTACAGGGTCTGTGTGAAGGGGAAGACAAACGTTTGAGGAAACCCGCTGTTTTCAGAGTGCCTTACACGAATTAGAATGCCTGCTGTTGTTCTGACGAACGGATTATTTTGACAGTGTGGAAGGAAGCAGCCTTCAGAGAAGGCAAAGGCAGACCCTGTCATGATGGTTTTGGTCACTTTTTTTTTTTTGGGGGGGGGAGTACTACTTGTAAAGACATCTTCGGGTCAAAATTAAAAGAAAAAAAAAAACGGTTGCTAACAGCCACAAAGTACAGGAAGAAGAGAGCATTGTCCGGCAATGAGATGTTTTGGGAAAGTGCTCTTACTACGTGTAATCATTGAAGTGATTTCAGTAACCGGGAAGATGCAATGACATGCTGCTGCCAGGGAAGTGCATGCATAGACAGTTCACTATTTTTCTAATTTGTATTCATAACCCTGCATAAAAGACCCTTCCTTGTCAAAGAAAACACATTGTCTCCCATTTTTAAAATCTTACCGGACACATTTCACTATCGGGAAGCAACCTTTACGATCGCAAAAATCTGGTTGCGATAATACGTAAGTACCCAAAAAACAATAATGCAAAAAATTAATTTGCCAAATCTGTAAATAACCCTTTATTCTGCCATTAAATTTGACTGTTAGTTCTGATATACCTAACAAGACTTAGAGGTATATGGTTACACTTTTTTTCCTAACTGGCCACACCCAATATGTCATTCTCAGCACTTCAGCTGCTTCAGATGAACTGGAATTTATTTTATATTTAACCCACAAATCTGCATGTTCCTGTAGTAACAAATTCTTTAAAATCTGTACATTTTCACAAATCTTGTTACTGAAGTCTAAAACAGCATATATATCTTGGACAAAGCTGCTACACTTTGAAATGTTAGGTGTTGTAATCTTTGACCTTTTAAATATTGACAAAACTGCATGTGTCTTTTAATAAAGATTTATGTGTAACTGAAGTTTATTTGTCCATAAGCAATGACATACTGTTATTTATTTTAACCTTAAATGACAGATTAATGCTCTGGTCTTTACAGATAGCTATGGAATGCATTATTTTACTTAGCGCTGAAGTCTGTTCTTCAGTTACACTGGAATATACTTTATTCAAATCTGTACTCTGATTCATCTTATTCTGTAGATTTTTGTAGAACACACGTAGTGTGACCAAGTCTGGAAATGAAAGATACCTTTACTGAAAGGGTGGTCTGTAGCACAGTTGATTACCTTTACTGGGGCCTCTCTGGAAAGCCTTTGGAGTGCTGTTGAAATGTCCATAGTACTTTTGCTGCATTGACCTGGAAAAACAGTCACTGTAGACTTAAAATATATGCTACACTGGAAACTGAATTTTCAAGGGTTACACATAACAACTGTCTATGATTTTTTGATTGTACAGAGTAGCTGCTTGGTGGGTTAAAATAATTTTATATCGCTCCCCAGACAGCAGGCCTGTTCAGGCACCATTGTAAGAATTGATAAGACTGTACTGTACCATAATTAGCTGTAAACACTGTAATGAGACTAAGATTGAATGTCTTTATCTGTTAATTACTCAAACTCATGCTGAACAGGTGCCAGTTTCACCTTTATTGGTCCAAGTCTTGTATACTTTTCAGAATGAAGTCTCCAAAACACTGTACTTCATTCAATAAGGCTTTGTTATATGTTCACAATAGCCAAATACTGTCTTTATTAACAGTGCTGATAAATTATTAGTGTTCAAAGTTATTGCATGTCATATTATGATTGTCCTGAACAACATAAACTAATATAGTCTTTATTTGACCTGTCTTCTGTACACAGGCTCGAGTGTCTGTAATCTTCTCTAAAGTAAACAGGTTGAATTAACTCATTAACCTTAACTGAGCTGCTATCCTGATCACAACATATTATATTGTTTCAGTCCAGTCTTATTTACTCTTCCTAACCTTGGTCTCAGGCTTTGTCTCATATGTGCTTTATTTAACATACCATTTAAGAACATTCTGTAGCTGGCAGGATTGTATCTTTCCCTTGAGAAAATAACATTCTGTATGTCTGTATTTTTTACACACTTTATGCTTATCTTTCCTTTTTACTAAACTGTCTCTCACCATGTAGTAACACTTTATTTACGTGTCAGACTTGAATTACTCCAAAACCTCTATGTTAGAGACTACTCTGAGGAAGTCTACTCCAGCTAACTGATGACCTCATGAAATTCAAATGCTTTCATCATCTTGATGACTCCATCTCACATACTGCTATATTCATGGATAAGTTTTAAACACACTTCCAATCTTGCACCAGCAAGGTTATTTTTTCTTTCTGCTTAACCATCTTTTATGCATAAATGAAACACAACGTATTTTACCCTTTAGCCTGTTTAATGTCTAATAACTACTGTGACCAATAGAACAATAAAACAACTACACCTTGAAGACCTTTTGTGTGCTTCCCAACTCAAACAGAGCAGGTAAACACCTACTTCCACTAGATGAATAATCCCAGTCCTTTCAGTGGAAAATCACAGTAAAGAGTGTTCCAAGTGTAATGCTACCACTAATAAACTTAAACAAACATAATGAAAGGCACAAGGAAAGGCAACAGGTAATTCAAGATATCATTCTCAGTGGACTTTAAACAACTTATAAAAGTGTGATTATTTAGTAAAGATATTTTGCTTCGTGGAAATCAGTTAAGAACCACTTAACGTTGTCGAATTTATGTGGCACTAAAAACAAGATAACTTGACTAATAAGCCCTCTGGTCAATAAAACAACTATGCTCAGGACTTTCTAGTGTGTTTTTCAACTTGTATTGCCCAGGCTACCAGCTACTGCCACTAGATGGAAAATCCCCATTCCTCTTGATGCAAAAATACAGAAAAGAGCTTGCTGGGGTATAAAAATATAGTACTTTATCTAACAATTAGCTAGATAATGAATTCAGAGCAAGTAAATCAGCAGAGTGGACAATGAGAGGCAAAATGCACTTTTTTTCAAAATAAGCACAATAATTCAAGATATCAGCAACAATGTAGAAAGGGAGGAGCTTTCAAAGTTCAATTCACATTAAGGATGGGCAGGTTAAAAATCATCAAGATTAAAAAGCAGAGCAAGGAATGGGAGAGTGGATGGGCAAAATCACCAGCAGGGAGTAAAACAGTGCTTGTAGTTTTTGTAGGCCTTGAGTCTTATCAGAGAAGACAAGGCCACATATATACTATGTGTATTAAAGTATCACTCAGACAAACTAACCAATGAAAAAACATAGCCTATGTAATTTGTCTGTCTGCTGCTAATAACAAAAACACCAGGACAAACAGATTTCTCAAAAGAGAAACAAAATGGAACAAGTAATACAGAAAGCAGCTCTATCAGTTTAAGCAACTACACATCAGACACAAAAAAGAGATAGGATTAATTTCCGTGTTTCTTTGTTTCAAGCCACCAGCAGGGAGTCAAACAGTTTTTGTAGTTGTTATAGGTCAAGTCTTATTAGAGAAGACAAGGCCACAGATACACTCTGTGTACACTCTGTGTATTTAAGTATCACTCAAGAAACCAATTAACCAATGCAAAAATATAACTTAGATAATTTGTCTATCTGCCACCTGGAACAAAAACACCAGGCCAAACAGATTTGTCTACATAGAAAGCCAAACAAAACAGGTAATACAGAAGCAGCTTTATCAGTTTAAGAAACTACACATCAGACACAAAAAGAGATAGCATTACCTTCCTTGTGTTTTTGTTTCAATGCACCATTAGGGAGACAAACGGCACTTGTAGTTTTTTGTAGGCCTTAAGTCTTATGGAAGAAAACAAGGCCACATATATACTCTTAGTATTCATTACAGCCAAGTGTGCCTCCAAGTGTTTCTGCAATTAAGTCCTGCTGATGCCTCTAGGCATCAAATATTGCTCATTCATATTTGCATTAATAATTCCAAAACCATGGTACGAACAAAGTGTCCAAAGATTTCATCTTATAGCATTCATGATGTCAGACACAATTGAGTTGATGTTTGACGTGTATCTAATGCAGCTAAGGAGATAGTGAATATTTGTATATTGTTTATTTGTGTATTGTAATAATGTTCATATTTCCCTAAATATCTCAGCATTCAGATAACACAGATAGAACTGCATGGCCTCATATGAAAGCTCACAGCTGTATGAAGAAAATCCTGCTGGCAGTATGTGCCTTGCTTGAATAGTCACTGAAATATCATAAGTTGTTTCTATAACATTGCAAAATTAATATTCACAGCCTTTATTTTGGCTCATAAAATCTATTTTAAAGCATTGTACTGAGTGAATGCCACAAATGTAAAGACTAATTTGTCCTGAATAGTTTGCCATTTACAGTTTTCTAGTAACACTTATGGTTCCAGAGATTTGTTAGAACTGTTAGGTAATAACTTCATTTTTTCAAAGGCTCAAGCCACACCCACTGGAAGTTAAATGTACATACTCAAAACAGCTGTACTGGAGGGAATGAGTTAAGTATGTGGCTAATTGCAGTCACTGCTTTATTTGTGTTTTATCCGCTTAATTTTTTTTTTTTGAGGGATTGTGTGCCTGTTTTTGAGCATACAGTGTGTAAAATTATTTTGTTGAAGTAAAGGTTCATTGCTGTTTAAAAGCTTATTTTAGCTGTTGTTTTTTTTGGAAAGGTCAGTGCCCCAGTTTTATGAGTGCAGTATGTAAACTTTTAATTCAGGTTTTGGTAAGTAGATTGCTGTATGTCTTGTATATTTTTTGTATAATTTCTTGTATAAAGTCTGTATAATTTCTTGTATAAGTTTTGTATAATCTCTATATGTGGAGATTTTTCTCCCCGGCCCTCCACTGAAAATGGGTCTTATCTCAGTTGGACTTTACCAGTAAACAAATGTAAAGTACATAAATAAATAATGAATATTTAAGTTTCCATTCTATTGATGAAATTATAGTTGCATCATCTTCCTATGTTTACACAGTGTATTTGATACGCACCTTTATCACCCTCCCTATCTGGGGTCCAAAGTGAGGATAACAAATTATATCTTATGAATATGTTGTAGAACTGGGAGCTGAATGATAAACTTCCAGGCAATCCCCAGAGAGTACAAGAGGTTACAACATATGTTATGTAGTATGACACATGAAAAATAAAAGTTTTTAATCAGCATTGGTATAAACTCACTTTTTCCCATTTTGTACATCGAGTCAGTATCACATCAACAATGACCATCACCTACAGCCAATGTTCACACCACCAGGTGACTATCAGATGGAATTCCATTGTAAGACCCACCAGAAGATTTAAGGGTAGACATGTATGAGGATGTAGAAATATAAGTAGGCATAACAGGAATGCATTGATATTCAGTTATAGTTTGATGGGGGTTACTAATTTGTTTTCAATAATGGACAAAATCTACATTTTCATACTGACTGGAAAATAAACATTCTCCAGAAGGGTTTTAATATACAGGCAAAGTCTGGTAAAAACCAAGTCCACCACTTCATGGCAATATTAAGCTGTTGTAAAGCAAGGATTGAAAACAACAAACAGCTGCCATTTTTTGCACTCACTAAAAGTGACTTTGCTTTTACCAAGTGCAAAATAAGAAAAAAGTAAAAACAAAAATTCAGCTAACAATAGTAAATCCAATAGCAGTTTCAAGGACTTGCTGTTTTACTTAAACTTAGTCAAGCTAACTTTAAGAAGCTATGTTTAGCAAGATAAAAAAAGATCAATTTTGTGTGTGTGTGTGTGTGTGTGTGTGTGTGTGTGTGTGTGTGTGTGTGTGTGTGTGTGTGTGTGTGTGTGTGTGTGTGTGTGTGTGTGTGTGTGAGCGCATGCATTTGCGTGTGTGCATGTGTGCGTACATGTGTGTGTGCATGTGTGCGAGTGTGTGCGTGTGTTTGCGTGTGCATGTGTGTGTGTGTGTGTGTGTGTGTGTGTGTGTGTGTGTGTGTGTGTGTGTGTGTGTGTGTGTAGTGAGAGAGAAAAGCATAGAGAGACAGAGAGGGATACAGATGGAGAAGGAGGAGGAGAGCACATACCTCTCAACTTCCTTCCTCAAGAAGTCAGATCCAGAGGCTTTTCATCAACATGCATTATTTGAACAATAAACATAAAACTATAGTATTTGTTATAATGGGACAGAGGTAATCTAGTTATGAAACTGGCATTGATTATGGATTTTTACTGATTTCTACATGACATTAATGTGAACTATCCAACTTAGTGCTTTGTGAAAGGCTAGCTCAAGGCCCTCTGCTGTCACAAGCTCCTTGAGGTAAAAAGGAAGTATTTGTACCATAGGGGTGTGAGGAACCGATAAGGCATTTGAAGGTAGTGTCACAGTTACCCCAGGACAGGACATTCTTCGAAGGTAGGGTCACAGTGACTCTAGGGCAGGACACTATTCAAAGGCAGTACCACAATTACTCCAGGATAGGACATTGTTTGAAAGAGTGTCACAGTCATTCCAGGAGAGGACATCATTTAAAGGTGGTATCACAGTCAGTCACCCCAAGATAAGAAACTACATAAAGTCAATGTCACACTCACTCTAGCAGAGACTATTATTTGAAGACAGTGGTACAATCATTGCAGAAGAGGACCTAGTTCAAAGGCAGTGTCAGAGTTAAACCTGGAGAAAACACTGTTTGAAGGTACTGTCATAGTCACTCCATGACAGGACAACGTGCCAATCACTTTGAGACAATTCTAAACGTATAAGATAGCAATAGTACTTTCATTAAAATCCTGAATTTTATAGCTGACACATGAAATTAAAGCTTTTAATAGATAATGTAAGGTAAAGAGCTCTGAACAGTGAACACTAAAGTACAGGTGTGGTAGGGAAGGTGTGGAAGTCTGTCTAGTTTGTTAGCATTTAGGCCAGGACTGTGCAATAAACACTTTTATGAATGAGTCTATCAGGAAAGGAAACTATTTGATTAAAACGAAAACCAGAAAAAAGGAATCAGTGACATTGGTCAGTAGTGGAACAGCAGCAGTTTGGCTTTAGATCATCCATAGTAACGCAATTGTGGCTATCTGCTAATGTAACAAAGGCCCTGTTATGGACTTAGATTACTACAATCTAAATCTTTACATCCCTGATTAAAATAATTTCAATGTCTACTCGGATTCATGATCACTTAGGTTAGCAGATTGGTCTGAGAAAACATGAAAGATTTTGGAAATGCTCAGTGCTTTTTACCTTACATTATCTATTAAAAGCCTTAATTTCATGTGTCAGCTATAAGATTCAGGATTTTAATGAAAGTACTACTGATTATTGCTCTGACTGCATTTTCCTGCCTAAAAAGTGAATTCTAACTGTTCTGTGTTTAAAAAGCTAAAATTGTATTCGCCTTACCTGCTTTGTACAGTTTGCACTTCTTAAAATCATTTTAAAGTCGTTTTTTGCCTTGTTTAACTGTTGAGGCTACACAGTCAAGTGTGCTAGCCTGTTTATAGCATTTAAAATGTTTTCTGTGTGATTTTCTGTATTTTCTGCAAAAAAACAAAAAAAATATATTCTTTTTCCCGCCTTTGGTGAACTAGACTAGTCCAGATTTCAGGCTTTGCTGAATTCCGGACTGTGGTATAGGTTCCTGTGTTGCCCATATCCTTACTTGGATAGGAGGAAGCTTCTCTGTTCACCAGTGAGAGTGGGGAGCTTTGAGCAGCCTATCTGTCCCTGGAGGAGTGGTCTCAGCCCAGAATCTAGTAGTTTATTGGCCTTTTTGGGTCAATTCCTATCTCTTTCAGTTTCCCTGCTTTAAAACCCGCACTTGCACGGTTTTGCGTGATTTTGCGCACCGCGCAGCATCAGGCAGCGCCGCTTAAATAGGTTTAAACTATTCCCGGTTCCACAAAGTCTACTCTTCACTTTTTCCCTTAGAACTCTTCTAACTCTCAAAGTAAGCACTCTATTTTCATTCTAAAGCCCTGCACTTGCTCTTATAAGTAATCTTATAAAGTAAACACTAACAAACTAAAGCACTATACACGCTCATACTCTTTATAAGTACTTGGATCCCTATTGGTCCTTTCTGATCAGTCAAAAAGCAGTTCCTTATACTATTCTGGCATGTCCAAAGGTCAGTTTCAGGTTTACTCTCCAGTCCAGCTAGTGAATCTGGGAATCTTGAGGCAATGTTACAATTGCCTTATGTACACAGACCACCCTCTCCTCCTCCCAACAAGCTCAAATATATGTGAGAGATGCAACTATACAGCCAAACTGGAGGCTGAGTTCTCTCAACCCAGGACTGGCACAGTCAGTCAGGATGAGAAGGTAACCACACACACCACAAATCCAGTCTCACATAGACCTATCGCATCAGCAAACCAAACACATACACAAAAACATACTTGGAGGCTCTAAATAAAATCTGCCAAAGCAGCAGGGACCTCCAAAGCAGACATCCAAGCAACCACTACCCCACAACAATACCCATGTATCACATATTTCACAAAGTCAGTGTGCCACACAGTCACAGCCCTTAAGGCTAAACAACACATCTAATACACTTGTAATAGGTGACTCTGTTGTCAGACACACTGATGTCCCACTCACCAGACTGAACAAGGAGAAGGTCACTGTAAGCTGCCTGTCGGGTGCCAGGATCTGCCACATAACACAAGCACTCAGGTCACTCCAAAGCAAGTACAAATATGACTCCGTCATTGTCCATGCTGGTGTGAATGACCTGAGATGTACCTCCCTGGACTATATGAAAAGCGACATAGAGGAGCTCTCTGATCATGTAGCTCAGGCCGGTATGACCCTGACCTTGAGTAGCATCTTGCCCTGACCAAGAATGATGCCACAGTATAAAGACAAAATGATAAATTTTAACAATTGGCTGAAGTATTGGTGGCATTCAAAGGGGATCCAGTGTCTGTCAGCCTGGGATGACATGCTCAACAAGCCACGTTGCTTCGCTAGAAACGGCTTGCACCTGTCACCCCTGGGCTTTTGAATACTGGCTAAGGCTCTTGCCACTCCCATAGTGCCTTTTTTAGGCAAGGCTCAAAAGACAAACCCACCTCCATAGACAACACAAGAAAAAAAAAAATAAGGGTAATGCTGATCAATGCCGGAAGTCTAAACCTCAAGATGCACACACTTGAGGATCTCCTCAGTATGGAGACTATCGATATCTGTGCAGTAACAGAAACCTGGTTCAAGGCTCCCGACAGCACCCCAGCACTACCAGGTTATACCTCATACCATGAAATAAATAGCAACAGTATCACCAAACCAAAGAAAAACAAGCTTCAAAGCAGGATCTGACCAACATAATCCACAAAGTAAACGAGTGCCAAGTGGGTAGTTGCAAGAAAATTTATTGATATAAAACAAGCACTTTTGCTCGGCTAGATACCGAGCTTTTTCAAGTTAAAAATGAATTAAAACATTGGAAACAGTGCCATTTTGTATATCTTTCCCTATCACATGGTTAGCTAGTTAGCTGTTAGTCTTAAGTCAATTAACAATTAACAATTAGTAAGGAGTGCTACTTTGGTGAAGCAACACTCATAATTTAAAAAGGATAAATGCTTATATGTTTAAAAAGAAATACCCATATTACAAAGCGTTGCACATTTGAAACATAAAATACACTGTTTAAAAATGTACGTGCTAATGCTCATGTACCAAGTCTAGAAGCAAGTGTGTATACATATAAAACCTCATACCATGCTTTTCAGCCCCAAAACTTGGACCGAATCACAAAAGGAGGGGGAGAATCCATATTCATCAAAGATACCCACACCTCCAGGTTAGTGGCACTGCACGAAGCAACGGAGACCATCCATGTGCAACTAACAGTGGACAAACCTGCCTTTCAGTTTGTAGCCTGCTACAGACCACCCTGCCCAACTCAGGAACCCCACTCAGCTTTCTTGAGAACACTGGAGAATATGAAGGTCTCTCCAGACACCATAATATTGGGTGACTTCAACTACCCAAAAATTGACTGGGAAAACTACTCAAGCCCCAACACCCTAGCCCAATGGTTCCTAGAATTTATAAACTCTAATGCTATGAAACAACTGGTCACCACTCCCACAAGAGGGGATAACATATTGGATCTGGTCATCATCAACATGGGGACTGTATGTTCCACACCAGAGGTAAACCCTTCATTGGTAAGATCAGATCATAAATTAATCTCACTGGACATCTATATCCCATCCCCACCCCCAGCCAAGGAAACCACGGTGAAAAATTTCTCTAAAGTAAACTTCACACTTTTCAAAACCGAGGTGGAATCCTTCAAAGTCCCCGGGTCAGTGGAAAATACTGCCCAAACCGCAGAATCCTTTACAAACGCATTCTATGGATGCCTACAGGAATGCATGGATTGTGCTATCCCAAATAAAACCAAGACTCAATCCTCCAAAGGCAGGAGACCTGTCTGCTGGACCCCAACCATAAATAAGCTATACAACAGAAGGAGAAAACTACTACATGATAGAGCAAAATCCCAAAACGGGATGGCATCTCTGATCAGTACTAGCAAGAAACTACAATCCCTCATAAAATCATCTAAGGCCAGCTTTGAAAGAAAAATTGCACAAGACGCTAAAGATAATCACAAGGCCTTCTTTAGTTATGTCAGGAATCTGGGTGGTAACTCCCAGATATGCTCTAAGTTAGTGCAAAATGACAAAAAAATACACTGAACCCACAGACATTGCCAACATCCTGGCAGACAGATTCATTGCAAACTTCTCCCTTCCCTTCCCCCCCAAAAGAGCAAATGTCTATCCCAACAGAAAGTAGCCTCCCTGACATCACAGATGCACAGGTGAAAGCTGCCCTCTCCAAAGCAAAAAACATAGCATCAATGGGACCGGACTGTGTCCCAGGCTACGTCTTACATGAGCTCCAAGAAGAACTGAACCCTCACATAAAGTCACTGTTCAATCTCAGCCTTACTACAGGATATGTACCCAAAGAATGGTGTACAGCAACAGTGGTCCTGCTCCACAAAGGTGGTGCCACAATGGACCCCGGAAACTATCACCCTATAAGCCTGACTAGTCTGGTCTGCAAAGCTATGGAGTGTATCATCATGGAACTCATAAACAAAGACTTTGGGAACCTCCAGACACTGGATCCTACCCAATTCGGCTTTGTTAAGGGCAGATCTTGCCTCCTAAACCTAGTTGACTTCTTTAAAACAGTTACTAAGACCATAGATGAAGGGAAGGTAGTCCACACAGCCTACATGGACCTTGCAAAAGCCTTCAACACAATACCCCACTCGGGCATCATAAATAAGCTCACCAGCTTAAATATCAACCCCTATGTCACAAGATGGGTTGCAAACTGGCTCAGGGATAGAACTCACATGGTCAGAATTGCAGGTGCCATGTCAGACTCTAAACCAGTTACAAGTGGCGTCCCACAAGGCTCATTCCTGGGACCTATCTTGTTCGGTATATACTTCTCTGAGGTAAAGGCTAACATGGGAGGACTATGGCTGACCAAGTTTGCAGATGACAAACTGGGAGCCATAATCAACTCTCCAGCTGACACAAACATCCTCCAAAAAGGTCTCACAGAGATGGATACCTGGTGCCAGAGCCATGGCCTCAAGCTAAATGCCAAAAAGTGCATAGTCATCCCCTTTGGGAAAAACAAAGTGCCCACAAATTACCACATGGGTGGTAATCCATTAAGTACAGAAGAAATGATTAGGGATTTGGGGACTCAAGTAGATAGTAATCTCTCCTTGGACAATCACATTGCCAAAGTGGTTAGAAAGACCTTCTATATAGCCCACCTTATCATGAAAGGGTTCACATCTAGATCAAGAGAGGTCATTGTGCCCCTCTACTCATCATTCATCAGCCCATAATTGAATACAATACCCCCTTTGAGATGCACCTTACCCAACACCTGCAGCAACTGGAGAGACCCCAAAAGTACCTCACCAAGAGGATCAAGGCCCTCAAACAGATGCCCTATGCAGTTTGGCTAAAGAAACTCCAGCTCTACTCAGTTGCTTACCACCTACTCAGAAGCGATCTATGCCTGACGTATAAAGCCATGTCCAACCCAGAATTAATGGACATGCTTCACCTCAGGAAATCCAAATCCCTTAGCGCTACACACTCCAGGGATTTAAACCTCAGCACAGCAATAAATAGGACATGCTGGAGGGACAGATTCATATCCCAGAGGCTCCCCTCACTCTGGAACAGGATCCCAATCCATGTTAGGCAGAGCCCCTCACTGACCATCTTCAAGAGAAATCTTGATGAGTGGATGGGAGATTGTAAGTTTACCCCTGGGATCTCTTCTATGGCCCTGCTAGACAAAGGCACATTAAATACTAACCTTAAAAGGGCTATATTCTGTGACCTACTATACAGAGGCACAATTAACTAATCTAAAAGGGAGGTGAAAGCCAAACACACTCTGGCTAGGCTTATAAATGCCCTAGGGTAGATAGCTTAGTATCAACCTATGAACCTATGAACCTATAACTAACATTTCTCCACAAAATCATGACCCAGACCTTTTGAAGTAGGTTCGGTGCCAAAGTTACTGCCTGGTATGAGGCAATATTCTGTAATGGCTGTAATGTTCTGGTCTTTCCATTCAGTGCAACACTCAGAGGCTTGCTTATTTCTAAAACTTCTGGTGTTAACTGTTTTCAGGCATTCTGGGTAATTTTGCTGCTGAAGTAATGTATAACATGAAGCATGGTATTGGTGTGTAAGAAGGATTGAAAAGGAATTAGAGAGGTGTTGGCTTTAGTAAAGCAATCCATAAACATGCTATCATACTAGGCTACCTATTGAAATGTCGACACACAAAATGCTGAGTGCAAAAAAACTGAAAAAAAGACCAAAAAAACCTAAGAAGAGCGAATCTCAAAAATTGTTCTTTTCCTTAAAACTTTTTCTGCAGGGACCCCCTGACCCCCACCCCTGAACTTATATACACCAACTCCAAGATCACCATATCTCAGAACAAAGGGAATATTCTGAAAAATGGCATCTTGAAATTAGTATATGAAACTCCATTCTTATGGCCAATCAGCCTCCATGTTTTGGGACTTGCTGCAGCAGGTCACATCATTTCAAATGGTTACCATGATATTATTATATGAGCAAGTATGAAAAAAATGGCATGTATTGATTAAGGGGAATAAGGGACAAGAGTTCAAGGCAGAAAAAATACTTGGTCCAAGAGATGAAGTAAGCAAAGCAGAAAAATGTTGTCATCCCATTAGGGAAAGACAGGGGATATGTATTAAGTGATGACATAGAAAGGGGAATTAAAAGTGGACACTTTGTGGTGATTGCCTAACACCAATTTTTACTGAGACAGAGTGCACTGCTATCATGGCTGCCCAATGTTTTTTTTTGTTCTGATTTAAGTAAATCTGTTAAGCCTGGTTTAGAGACTATCTTGGATTTAAGTATTGATTGATCTAAGTACGAGTTAGACTAATTACTGCAGGTCCTGAGCAGTTTATAGCACTTGGGCTTCATATTTCACTTGTTTTCATTAGTTCTTTTGTTTTCTTGTTTAATATTTAGCTACACAGAGCTGAACTGTGTGTAGCACCAAGGTAGTTGTAATTCCATAGTGGGTAGTGCATGGATGTAAGTTCTCTCTCCTTTGTAGTGAAGGTAGAGGCACAGGAACCACCCAAACCAAAGTTCAAACCACAAATCCAATTTATTGACAGCAAAAACAAACCAAATGCAGTCAGTCAAACGCTTTCATTTTTAGCAGACTTCTTCAGAACTGTGATCTGGTCATTGCATACATGGAAGTTAATGACTTGGCACTCATTTCCCTGGATCAGATGAAAAGGGGCATGATGGAGCTCTCTGAAGATGCATCTGAAATGGGTATAAAATTAGTGCTGAACACTGTCTTATCATTGCCAAGAATGATATCTAGATACATACAAAAGATAATTAGACTTTAATTACTGACTTAGTTACTGGTGTCATTTGAGGGGGATCCAAAATATATCGGTCTGAGAGAAAATGTCTGACAACCCCCAACTACTTTATTAGGGATGTCCTACATCTCTCTCCTTATGGCTTCCATATGTTGGTAAAAAAACATATTTCACCATAGTGCCTTTTTATGCAGGGTTATTCTCCTCAGATTACATACACAACGAACAATAAATCAAAATCATATAAATTTAGCACTGCTCAATGCTAGAAGACTTAACAAAGAGTTGCACTCCTTATAGGCATCCCTAATACTTGAAAATATGGATAGAAATGTAGTTACTAAAACAAGGTTTCAGAACAACAAACATAGTCCCACGGAGCATGGTTTTAATGCTTACAACTCCTTTAAAGTCAAGACCAGTGCAGCTATAGAGGATGAGTCATGGGCTCCTAAAAAACAACAAAAAAAAAAAATACCTCCAGACTCATAATGTAGGGTGATGAGCTTGAACTCCTCCATGTCATTTTCCCTATAAACAAAATTCAGTACCACATTGTAGCCAACTACCATACCTTATCATGACACTAGCAGTCCATAAAGCATATCTAAAACTGACATACCTCACTATCAAACCCAAGCTCATCCTCTTGGGTGACTTCAACTATCCCTCCATTAACCTGGAATCCTACAACACTCCAAATAAGTATGTTCAACAATTACTGGACTTTATTAATCCCAAATCCTTAGATCAACTTAGTCCAAACCCAAAAAATATTGGACCTGATTCTCAGGAATATAGATCCCCCCTCATGCTCAGCACCCATAATTATCGAATCACTGGTTAAATCAGACCAACATGTAGTAACAATTTATTTACGTGTCAGACTTGAATTACTTCAAAACCTCTATGTTAGGGACTACTCTGAGGAAGTCTACTCCAGCTAACTGATGACCTCATGAAATTCAAATGCTTTCATCATCTTGATGACTCCATCTCACATGCTGCTATATTCATGGATAAGTTTTAAACACACTTCCAATCTTGCACTAAGGCTTTAATCCCCATAAGAAATGAATAATGTGCCATCTTCGAAAACAAATGCATTTCATGGCCCCCAGTATAAAAAAAGTATATAATAAGAGGAAAAATCTCATAGCCCAAGTTAATACCTCATTAGCTGGAAAGAACCCAAAAAGATCCACAGCAGACTTAGAAACAAAATTAAGTCCTCCAAAAACAAACACAAAGTGAGCATTGCCACCCATACTAAGGATAACCACAAAGCCTTCTTCGGGCATGTCAGAAACATTAGAAGTTGTTGTTGTCTTTCGGTTTTTCCCGGTTAGGGGTCGCCACAGCGGAACTCCGGTCTGCTAATAATTGACAGTAGATTTTCACGAACGCCGAGGTCCCAGCTTGACGTTCAACCTTCAATGAAGGCACGCCCATTTACGCATGTCTTTTGAACGCACACCCAACCGCAGGGAGGACATGCAGACTCCACACAGAAGGCGCTCCCTGCACTCCAACCGAGAATCAAACGGGAGAACCTCTTGCTGTGATGCAAAAATGCTACCACTGCACCACCTTAGAAGTAATAATGAATTAATAGAAAACAACAACACAAACTCATTTCTCTTGAAGCATACCTCTCAAGCTCTCAATGCAAGAAATGTGGACTGAGCCAAAAATAATGGGGAGTAAAGCCCCCAAAATAGGGACAGATTTTAAATTTTGCATTAATAAACTCAGCAAATGTTAGAATAACAGGTGTTGCATTAGCATGCATTTTCTGAAAGATGTGAAATTAAACTCCAGTGTCTACTATTAGTTAGATTTGTCATAAAAACACCAAAAGAAACCAAAAGTATGAGGCAAAAACCTGTGTATTCTGGGACATTCTGGACAGTTGAGATGTATGTCCTGAAGCTATAGCCAACATATTAGCAGACAACCTCAACACAAACTTTACTCTCCTATCTCCCCCAAACTTTCCACAGTACATTAGTATGCCTGTGCTATCCCTCTGATCTCCTGCAAGCAAGTCTTGAGGGCTCTCACCAAGGTTAAGAAAAATGGCTCCATGGGTCCAGATCATGCTGTCTTGTCTTCAGCCCCAAACATTACTAAGTCCATTCAATCTCAGTCTAGCCACTTGACTCAGGTCAGAGATATGGAGAACTGCTATAGGTTATCCCATGCCATAAAGTAGGACTTATTACTGGTCTGGGTAACTATCAACTTATAAGCCTCAACAGCCTTGTAAGGCAATGGAGCTAATAATTATGGAACTTATTAACAAGGACATAGGTAGTCTACAAATCCTGGACCCATACTAGTGTGTGTTTATTAGAAGCAGATCCTGCTTCCCAAACACGGTACACTTTTTTGAACAAGTCACTGAGGCATTAGGCTCAGGTAATCAATCCATTTTGCATGCCTGGACTTGTTACCAGTTGTGTACCCCAGGGGTCAGTATTGGGACTACTGCTCTTTGGTATATACTTCTCTGACATCAAGGTTGACACCAAAGGCCTATGGATGACAAAGACTAATACTGATTGCAAACTTGGAACTGTCATAAATTCCAAAACTCAGCACCAGATTCTTCAAAAGGGCCTAACACACACTAACAACTAGAACTTGGATCATGGACTCAAGCTAAATATCAAGAAATGAAGCACTGTGTCTTTTGCAGGCCTGATCACCCATGCTCCTATCCCATAGGTGACACCTCCTTAAAAATGTACTATGTCATTAGGGACTTGGGTACTTTCATAGACAACAAACTATACTTTCACTACTATGCGTCCACTTTTGTTAGGCAATCATTTTATATAGCCAGACTAATCACCAGGGATACATCTTCCTGTGCAAGGAAGTCACTATTATCCCTCTCTATTCCTACCTCATCAGCCTAGCAGTAGAGTATAATGCCCACTTTTGAATGTACTTAGCTATTTATATTACCAGGCCTGAAAGATTGCATTGTTTCCATACTAAATCATTTAAGGGTATGTGCATCTTAAGCTACCATGACCACCTTAAAGCACAGTCTCTCTCTCTCCCTCTTTTATATTTCCTATCAACTTCTAAGAGGGGGACCTTTGTCTAGCATTTACAGCCCCAAAAGATCCAGTCTTATGTGGCCTCTTACAAATCCACAAAACTAATAATGGTCTAAACACCTGCTCACAAGATCTAAACTTCCATGGAAACCTAAACAGGACCTGCTGGTGAGATAGATATCTATCACAGAGAATATTTTTTTTATGAAGCAAAAGCCCATTGAATGTAAAGCATAGTAGCTCTCTAACTCTTTTTAAATGTAACCTGGACAACTGGATGGGCATTCTTAAGTACATCCCCACTTTGATCCTTCAGTCTCTTGTGGAAAGGGTCCAAAACAATCAAAGAATAATATACTTCATTCTGATGGAGTCTGGGATTAATTCATGTCTTAGTAAATGCTAATTGGGATCTTGAGTTTAGGCTGCAAATGATCCACTGGATCAACAAGCTAGCATTAACCTCTAAAACCTATGGAATTAAATTTAAATCTGAAGGAAAAAAGTGTTGAGACTTAGTCAGTTATGCATAATGCTAAAAGGAAAATATACTGGGACCATTGTACATCATCTTTGCCACTTATTGTAATTATATATTTGCTTCCAGCCTCAATGCATGAAGTATATAGTAGTCTCGAGGTGGGTTTTTGATGTCTACCCTGCCCAATATGAAATGGATCCTGTGCTTACAAGGCTAATTTAATAATGCATGGATACCCTTAACCCACTATTTTCAGGATTATGCACTTTTTTTCTAAAGACAGAAATGCTTCTGAGTTTACTTAAAAAGGATGTTGTTACAATCATCCTTATGAAACAATCTCTGAATCCACAAGACCTGGAGAATATTCACCACATCTCTGACCTTCCTTTCATTAGTACAGTTGTGCAGGAAGTGGTTTGATTAAATAAATCTTCTCTAACTGTCACTGATCCTTGTCAGGCTGGATTCAGCAGTTGTTGTAGTACTGAGATCCTCCTTGGTACCACTGCTCCAGTTACCACTGAAAGCTCTCTAGGATATTCTGAATAGGTCAACAAATAAAAGGAAAAGAAAAAAATACAATGAAATGACCAAAAAAAAGTGACATCATAGAAAAAAAACTAACACTTTGGAAGAGCCTTCAGTGGTTTCTGTATTTTTCTTTCTATTTTTGATTGGCTACCTTTGAATTTACTGTCATCTCTCAGGCATAGGCATCTATACATTTGTCTCTCACCCCTCAGGGGTCCTCACAGAATGGTATCGCTAGATTTACTACAGGATGGTTCATATTTTGCTCATGTCTTCTTCATTGTTAAAGGTATGTATACGTTCATTTGGGCTTCTCATTAGGGCCAGGTTTACATTATCTTTCCCATGCTGGTAATGCATTCTTTCATCTCTCCTGCTCCCAGGAGATGATGACCACTCTTCAAACCTTAGAAGACTGCATAGATGCCATCCTTAACTGCTTCATGATTAGTTGATTGCATATTACCATTAAACTTCTATGCCTCATCTTTTCCCACTATCATTTATAGGGAAATAGATTACAAACTCTGACATGAATTCCTGTCTAAGTATTGATTTGGAAAATGCATTCTCAGTTAAAAGCTAGGTAATGGCTGCTGTGAAACCTTCATGTTTTCATCTTGAGAACATTGCTTGGATAAAACATCTTGCTCCTCATGGGTTTCTTGGGGCAGTCATTCATGCCCATGTTTCTTCTCTTTCGGACTTGTGTAATGCTGTATACATTGGCCATACAGATGCTAAACTCAAACCACTTCTATTTGGTTAAGCAATTTATAGTTAAACTGCTGAAAAGTTTTTCTTCTTTGGGATCATATTACACTCAGGCTGCAAGGTTTACAATGGTTGCCAGTCCTCTAGAGGTCAATATTTAGGGTATTTTTTTCTAAGTGCAACATTCCTTTTGCATGATACATGTCCTGCCCATCTCAAGGAGTTACGTATAACTTGCCACTGCATACATTGTTTTGTAAAGGTGTCAGAACATTTAGTAAACGATTAAATCATTCCCTTATGATATAGGCTATTTCAAGGGGGCCACACTGATTAGTTAACAAGGATATTAAAAGGGACATGCTCTGGAAGGTGTAAATCTACAATGCCCAAAGCAGACTATGATGTATCACAGCCCTAAGAAGTTACCACAAAATAAAAAAGGTATGTAAAGCCATTTTATTTAAGCAGAAACGAGCATTCCATTTTTCTCTTCCACAGAATTCTGAGAACAAATCAACTGTTTCTATGCTTAACATGACTAATCTGTGACCATCATTAATGTCAGTGGGATTGCTAGTGCTGAACACATGGCAATTACAAAGCCATTTTCTTAGTAATGCCAGTTCTCAGTGCTAAACACTATTCCCACCTATCGTTTTCTTGACCTCGCACACTTTTTGAGTTCTATAAAACTAGCACAATTTGAAGTATGGAAGCTGTAATACAGTTTCTCCATGCATAGAAAACCAAGGGCTGATAGGCTTCCACCCCGTCAGTCTTTTATCATGCTACTTCTAACACATAATAAGTTGATCTCAACCTTCCTCCACATTTGGATACCTCTGGAAGGAAAATACTATAATTCCTCCTTCCAAACCAGGATTTCAGGAATGATAGTATCTTGCTTCTATAGGCATTGTAAGTCTGTTTTCCTGTTTTCCTCCTACTCTCACTATCTACTATCCAACTTCACACGCACACACGCACACACGCACACACACACACACGCACACACACACACACACACACACACACACACACACACATAAATATATACATCTACACACACACATACATACATACATATATATATATATATATATATATATATATATATTGATAGATATATTTATAATAGTCACACAGAGGTGAAGATAGTGAGTCTAGCACTTGGTGGCATCCCTGATATGGTACACCCTCAACTTTAAGTTGGGGATCAAAAAAAAAAAAAAGATCTCTTCCCCAATCTGTTGCTCCTCCTCTAAAGAACAAGCGGAAAATTAAGGTGCATTCTCAGATCGGGCGCCCCTCGTCTAAGGAGTAAAGCAGATCTATTCTTCACAATCTTTGCTCCAAAAGGTCCATCCCCTGATCCAGCACTGACCAGGTCTTCTATTCCCAGTCTGCACTCCTCAACTCTACAAAAAAACCTCTTCTTTCCTTTAAACTGTAGCAAGTAGCTGCAACAGTTTATGCCACATAGAGAATGCTGATTTCTTTCACTTCTGACCGTAAATGCAATACCTGCATTCTGAATGCTGGTAATGTGCTGCAGACAGAAAGGCAACTTCTGATCCTGCCTTATATCACTTTGTACACTTTGCACTCTGAGTGGCTACCCTCTTCTCTCTCTCTGTTCTAACTACATCTCTGTATATACATTACATATGACAATGCAGACCTATTTCTCTTGTAATCATCCTGTCTCCAAATCACCATAACTGCATATATATGTATATATATATATATATATATATATATATATATATATATATATATATATATATATATAGTCTAGGTTTGTCTGTATGCTTGTGGGGGGAAGTTGTGTGTATATTTATGTGTGTGGTCTATGTGTAGTGTAGGTTCGGGATTTTGAATTTTGTGGTTATGGGTTTTCGGGACTTTAAGGTTTCGGTTATGTAATTTCAAAATACTGAAATTTGGGATTTTAGTATATATATATATATATATATATATATATATATATATATATATATATATATATATATATATATATATATATATATATATATATATATATATATTCTTGCACCGCACACACACACACACAAACACACACACACAGATATATATATATATATATATATATATATATATATATATATATATGTATATTAGACATAGATTTTATATTTATATATATATATATATAAAATAAGCCACAGCAAAAAATAACAACCAGGCAGTTCCTTTTCTTCCTTCTTCATAAATTTATTGACAGCATCAAGTTTGGTAAGCGCTTTCACTAAAAAGCTTCATCAGACCATCTAACAAACATCAGACAGCCTCTACATATATACAATTCATTATCCAATCATAGTTAAACTGAGTTCAACTGTGATTGGATAATGAATTGTATATATGTTATTTATGAACAAGGAAGAAAAGGAACTGCCTGGTTGTTTCATTGTTATTTTTTGCTGTGGCTTATTGTGTATCATACCTTTCTACAACAAAGCTTTTATCCTGTGGGCTACTTTTTGGTTTATTGCTTTATATATATATATATATATATATATATATATATATATATATATATATATATATATATATAAACATATATAAATAGAAAGATAGATATGATTATATCATGCATGTTTTAAATGTCAAAAGGTCAAAACACATAAGATCAACAAAAATATTCTGAACATTCAAATTATCAAACACTCAAAACTCCAAGCGTACAAAAGATTGCAAAGAGAAAACAATTTCCTTTTGTGATCTCTAAACTCTAACCCTACCACAACATCATCATAACCATCATTGTCTCTCTTTTTCCCATTTTTTATATGGGGGTCGGGGTGAAGCTTCAACTGTCTCCACTTCTCTGTATTCAGTACCACTCTCAGACCTTCTTCAACAGTCATTCCTGACTGCTGCCAGTCTTCTCTCACACAATCCAGCCATCTTTCTTCTGGATGCCCTCATTTCCTCTTGCGTTCTTCCTGTCTGTCCCAAATTTTCTTCACTAAATCATCTGTTTTCCTGCAGATGTGCCTGAATGACCTTAATTTGTTCTCATTGACTTTTTCAGCAATTGCGACAACATTGCCTTCTGCACTAAAGTTATCATTTAGTCATTTGTCCCACAGCACATATCCTACCCCCTATCTCTGCACTAAAGTTATCATTGATTCATCTGACCCATAGCATATATACTACAATCCATCTCAGGAATTTCATCTCCATCATTTCTAGCTTCCTCAACAGATCTGCTTCCAATGCCCAGGCTTCTGGACCATAGGGAGGTAATGGTCACACCTCTGTTTTGTATACCTCCCTTTCAGATTCTTTGGCTGTCTTCTGTCATATACTACCCACTGACTCTGTGCTAGTTTGCAGGCCCTTGGACTCTAGCTTTAATACCCCCATTCAGGCTTCCTTTCTCTTTAGTCACCCATGTTAGATGCTCAAAGCTGTTAACCTGTTCCACTATTTTATCTTATGTCTCAGTTTTCGACTACTGATTTCTCCCATTTACTGCCATGATAACTATCTTGTCTGTACTTAGTGTCAGCCCATATGCCTTCAGTTGTGCCTTCCATTTCACCGATCATTTGCTGAAGTTCTTCTTCAGTGTTAGCTTGGAATGCCACATTATTTGTATACTGTAGCTTTCTTTACCTGCCACCTCCAATCTGTTTGCTAATGTAGTCCATCACAAGTATGAATAGCTTTCGACTCAGAGCCAAATGTTGATGTACCATCATTCCCACCACCACTGGGAAACCCAGTGAGTCTGAGAACTGTTCATAATTGTATCACTGAGTCTTTGTACATATCCAGCACTAATTTATTCAATGTTTCCAGGGCTTCAAACTATCACAGGACTGCCCAAATCCAATTTCTTGGGACTTTGTTGTATGCTTTCCCGAAGTCTTGGAATGCCCATTTGGACTCTTTCTTCATCTTTAGCTTCTTCTCTACTATCCGCCTGCAAACATTATGTCAGTTATCCGACATCCTGATCTGAATCTGAACTGGTTATCTCCCATCTTCCTTTCTACTTCTCTGTATATTCGTTTATCAATCACCATCTCCAGCACATTTATGCAGCTTAAAGGGACACTATCTCGTTACTAAAATCCCTTTTCTGCCTAGTTTGATATCTCTGTACAGTAGTATACTTAGAGCAGGGTGAATGGGGCAATTGCTCCCAGGCACTGTGTTGTCCATGTTTGAGATTGTAAAATTTTACAAAAATATGAGTGTGTGTGTGTGTGTGTGTGTGTGTGTATGTGTGTGTGTGTGTGTGTGTGTGTGTGTGTGTGTGTGTATGTGTGTGTATATATATATATATATATATATATATATATATATATATATATATATATATTTGGGATACACTCGGTTGGTCGAAGTTTGTAGTTAGCCGATCCGGCGACTACACTTCAGTGAAAGTGCACTTTCATTGAAATGCACTTTCACTGAAGTGGGCATCTACTTTTCTTTTTCAAATAAGTGAAATTTCAATGAAAAGTAGATCCATATATATATATATATATATATATATATATATATATATATATATATATATATATATATATATATATATATATATATATATACACACACACACACACACACACACACACACACACACACACACACACACACACACACACACACATATTATATATATATATATATATATATATATATATATATATATATATATATATACACCCCTGTTAAAATGCCAGGTTTTTGTGATATAAAAAAACTGAGACCACAATAAATCATTTCAAAACTTTTCTCACCTTTAATGTGACGTATAACCTGTACAATTCAATTGAAAAACCAACAAATTTGTTAGGGGAAAAATATAAAAAAATAAAAAACATACAATAAGCTGGTTGCATAAGTGTGCACACCCTTAAACTAATACTTTGTTGAAGCACCTTTTGATTTAATTACACCATTCGGTCTTCTTGGGTAGTAGTCTATCAGCATGGCACATCTTGACTTGGCAATATCTGCCCACTCTTCCTTGCAAAACATCTCCAAATCTGTCAAATTGCTAGGGCATCTCTTGTGTACAGCCCTCTTCAGGTCACCCCACGGATATTCTATTGGATTTAGGTCTGGGGTCTGGCAGGGCCATTCCAAAACTTTAATTTTCTTCTGGTGAAGCCATTCTTTTGTTGATTTGAATGTATGCTTGGGGTCATTGTCATGTTGAAAGGTGAAATTCTTATTAATCTTCAGGTTTCTAGCAGACGCCTGAAGGTTTTGGGGCAAATGTGACTGGTATTTGGAAGTGTTCATAATTCCCTCCACCTTGACTAAAGCCCCAGTTCCAGCTGAAGAAACGTAACCCCAAAGGATGATATTGCCACCACCATGTCTTACAGTGGCGATGGTGTTCTTTTGGTGATGTGAAGTGTTGTTTTTGAGCCAAATGTACCTGTTGGAATTGTGGCCAAAAAGTTCGGCCTTGGTCTAATCAGACCTGAACACATTTTCCCACATTTTTTGGGAGACTTGATGTATTGTTTTTCAAATTTTAGCTGGGCCTGGATGTTTTTCTGTGTAAGAAAAGGCTTTCGCCTTGCAACCCTATGCCATAGCCCAGACGTGGGAATATGGAAGATTGTTGTCACATGTAGTATACAACTAGTACTTGCCAGAAATTCCTGCAGCTCCTTCAGTGTTGCTGTAGCCCTTTTGGGAGCCTTCCTGACCAGTTTTCATCTTGTCTTTTCATCAAATTTGGAGGAACATCCAGTTCTTTGCAACGTCGCTGTTGCCCCATATTTTCTCTATGTTTTGATAACTGCCTTCACTGTGTTCCATGGTATATCCAATGCTGGGGAAATTTTTTTGCACCCTTCTCCTCACTGATACCTTTAAACAATGAGATACCTTTGATGTTTTGTGACCTCTCTGTGAACCATGGCTTTTGCTGTAGCAGGCAACTGAGTAAATGTCAGGAAAATCCTACTAGGACAACTGAACTTTATTTGGGGTTAATCAGTCTCTTTAATTGATGGCAGGTATGTACCCAAGAAGACTGAATGCTATAATTAAATCAAAAGGTGCTTCAACAAAGTCTTAGTTTAAGGGTCTGCAGACTTATGCAACCAGCTTATTGTATGTTTTTTTTATGTTTTATATTTTTCCCCTAACAGATTTGTTTGATTTTCAATTGAATTGTAGAGGTTATAAGTCACATTAAAGGTGGGAAAAGTTTTGAAATTATTTATTGTGGTCTAATTTTTTTATATCCCAAAAACCTGGCATTTTAACAGGGGTGTATAAACTTTTTATATCAACTGTGTATATATATATGGGTCCACTTCACATGACTGAAACTGAAAATACTGAATTTCATTTCACTTTTAAATGTCAAGATACCGAAATCTCAATCTTCTGGGTTCATTATTTTAAAACTCAAGATTTTGGGATTTCGGGATTTAAAAGTGGACCTATATATATATATATATATATATATATATATATATATATATATATATATATATATATATATATATATATATATATATAGCTGACATGGTCGACAGTTCATTTGAATGACATGAATTTGCCCCTCCCCAATGTTGTGCGACCTTGGAGTTGATATATATAGTTAGGGGTGGGGGCACAGCCCCACATTGGGGTGTGTGGGCTAAGCCCCACCTAAAATTCATGTCAATCAAATGAACTGTCGACCATGTGAGCTTTCAGTCATATGAGCTTTCAGTCATGTCAGGTAGAACCATATAGATATATATCTATATATATATATATATATATATATATATATATATATATATCTATAGGTTCCCTTCAGAAGCTCAAAATACTGACATTTCGAATGTCAGTATCTCGAGCCTAAGAAGCCGAATTCACAGAACAGCGAATGTCTAGTAGAGCGAAATTCAAAACCTCAAATACCAGAGGTTTTGAATTTCATGCTTCTAAACTTCCGCTGTGGTCATGTATTCAGGTAAGTGTGTGTGTGTTAAGGGGTTTGAGTAGGGGCTGTGGTGTGTGTCAATGTGTTTTGTTGCTGTGATATGTGTGTGTGTGTGTGTGTGTGTGTGTGTGTGTGTGTGTGTGTGTGTGTGTGCGTGCGAGGAGAATGTAGCTTGTGTGGTGGTGTTTTGTGTGTGTTTGCATGTAGTGCAACCTCGGAGTGAGAATATTTAAGTAGGGTGGTGTGGGGGGTGCAGGGGGGCTTGCACCCCTGCTTTCATGTAGTAGACAGATTGTGTGTGTTTGTGTGGAGGATGGTGTGTGTGTGTGTGTGTGTGTGTGTGTGTGTGTGTGTGTGTGTGTGTGTGTGTAGTAGTACTGCGAAATTCAAAACCTTCGGTATTCGAGGTTTTGAATTTCGCGGTTTTAAGTTTTCGTATTTCTGTGTATTCGGCTTCTTGTGCTCGAGATACTGAAATTTGAGATTTCAGTATTTCGAGCTTCTGAAGTGAATCTATATATATATATATATATATATATATATATATATATATAAATAAATATATATATATATATATATATAAAAATATATATATATATATATATATATATATATATATATATATATATATGTAAATATATATATATATATATATATATATATATATATATATATATATATATAAATAAATATATATATATATATATATATATATATATATATATATATATATATATATATATATATATATTTTTAATCAAGTATCGTTTTTTTTCTCTTTAAGGGAAATGGCAATGCATGCATCCTAAATGGATGTCCGTGACACACCTGTGTTCCTCCCACCCCTGCTTACATTATCTTGGTTGGGCACTGCCCCAAAAAGGCCTGCAATTTACTGTGCAAGTGGAGGGGGGGTGCTGCAGTGCAATAAAGACAGTCTCTTGCGCTCTAACTTTTGAGCCCACAACAAGCTGAGAGACTTCATGTTTTGGCATTTGAAGTAACTTGCACATTGGTTTGTGGGGAAAGAGTCTGAGAGGGCAGAAAAAACAACAAGGCTCTGAAGTAGGTAGGGTTACTTACTAGTGTGCTTGTGCATACGTGGATAAAATACTGAAAGGATCTTTGTGGGAAATGTTTCATTCTGGTATCACTTGCGTTCTTATGCATACATGGACAAGCTACTGAAGAGATCTTTGTGGGAAATGTTTAATTCTGGTATCACTTGAGTTCTTGTGCATACATGGACAAACTACTGAAGGGATCTTTGTGGGAAATGTTTCATTCTGATATCACTTGAGTTCTTATGCACACATGGACAAATTTGTGAAGGGATCTTTGTGGGAAATGTTTCATTCTGATATCACTTGAGTTCTTATGCACACATGGACAAATTTGTGAAGGGATCTTTGTGGGAAATGTTTCATTCTGATATCACTTGATTTCTTATGCACACATGGACAAATCTGTGAAGGGATCTTTGTGGGAAATGTTTCATTCTGTTATCACTTGAGTTCTTGTGCATGCATGGACAAAGTACTGAAGGGATCTTTGTGAGAAACGTTTCATTCTGGTATCACTTAGTTCTTGTGCATGCATGGACAAACTACTGAAGGGATTGTTGGGGAAAATTTTTAATTTTGGTGCTTGTGCATACATGGACAAAGTACTGAAGGAGTCATTGACATAAATGCTTTGTTTTTGGTGCTTGTGCATACACGGACAAACTACTGAAGGGATCCTTGGGGGAAATGATCCATTTTGGTGTCATTTGAGTGTCTTTGCATACATGGACAAAGTACTGAAGAGATATTTGTGGGAAATTATTCATTTTGGTGTTATTTGAGTGTGCATAGATGGACAAACTGCTGAAGGAATCTTTGGAGAAATGGTTCATGTTGGCATCATTTGGGTGCTTATTCATACGTGGACAAATTACAGAAGGGGATGTTGGAGGAAATATTTCATTTTGGTGCTTGTGCATACATAAACAAACTACTGAAGCAATCTTTGGGAGAAGTGATTCATTTTCATGTCATTTGAGTACTTGTGTATACACGGACAAACTACTGAAGGCATCTTTATGGGAAATGTTTTATTTTGGTGCTTGTGCATACATGGGCAAGTACTTCTGCATATATGAACAAACTACTGCAGGAACTGCCAGGGCATTTAGAAAAAGAAGGCAAACAGTGCAGTTGCACTGCATGATGGGTAGCAATGTGGCAAAGTCATGCAGAATTTAAATGCATATTCTTCTCAGTTTTAAAACAATTATATAATAAATTCTTCCACTATGACTCACTGAAGATTGAACCCCCTTGTGATCAGGTTTACTGAAATGTAAGTGTTTTTTTTTGGGGGGGGGCAGGCTTCCCTGCATCCACTATGTGAGGATGAGCATCCCACACCCTCCACCCTCCAAATTTATATTACTAGTCTCTTCTTGGTCATTGAAAAAAGTAACATAAGTCTCATCTCTCATGAAAGCAGTGTCAAAGGGTATACCTCTCAACCTCTTAGCACAAGAAATCTGTACAAATCTTAAAATAATGGGTCAAAGGCCCAGTAATAGGGGCAGGTTTTATATATTGCTCTTATAAAGTTTAAACTTATAAGGTAGCTAAAATAGCAGGCTTTGTAGTAGTATTTATTTTCTGAAGGAAATGAAGTCTGAAACACAAATGTTTGTCATTATTTAATAAGTTCAGTCTTCACTGATTTGCTAGAAAACCACAAATTTTATGAAGTACAAAATCTGGATATTCTGCAAAACTCTGTCATGTGAGAAGTATTGTCAGGGACCAGGGCTAAGTATTCAGCATATGTTGCTTAATAGTCTGAAAGTCTGTTTGTTGCCTAGGTAAAATGAAGAGAAAGATCAATCAAAAATGGCTTTGTCCAATCAAAAATGAGTCCTCGCTGTACTCTATATTCTTAATAGGCTTCTTGAGGTCTTCATTAGAGTACCTAAAAATAATCATGATTACTGTAGATTTGCAGAATAGCAAATTGTGCTGCCCAAAGTATTACAATGTATGTCTGAGCCAGAGACTGGTGTAGGGCTTTGAAAAGCTTTCTTCTTCCTTTGGTGTTTAAGAAGCTGAAGAGTATCATAAGATAGGATTGATATAGGTAATGCAGTATAGAAACAGTTATTGGATTTGATATTTAGGATCAGAGAATGAGCAACCTGTAGATCGTACCCTGATTTGAGAATGAAAGTTATACAGCAGGGTGTTAATCTACAGGTAATGTCTGCTGAAAAATGAGTCCGCCGCTTCATGTCATTATATCAAGCTACCGTGGCACTCAGACTGCAAAAAACTAAAGGCCACCATTATTTTACTGATAAGCAGTGCTTTTGCTGTTTAATGAGTGTAAAAGAAAAAAGAAAAAAAAAATAAAAAGTGTGTGAGTGTACGCATGTATGAGAGTGAGAGAGATCAATTGAGCTATTATTTTATACTCACTAAGCAGCGGTTTTGCTGTTTAGCCAGTGTAGAAAAATAATGAAACAGAAAAAAAGCTTGTACTGTCAGAAGCAATTTAATACAAGGAACTATTTTTCTTTTTTTTTCCTAATAATGTTTGATTTTTTTCTGTTGCTTACTTGCTTACACTTTGTATATATCTTTTTTATCTTTATCTTTATTTATTTGTTATGTTGGGGACATTTTATAACTGAAATAAGGCACTCAGAGGTATAGCCTATGTTATCTAGTAGACCACACCCTGTTGCTAAACAGTAAACACACTTGATATATATACCACTGGGGCCTGCTGCTAGCAGGCAGTAAACTAAAATAACTGGGTAGATGATCCAGTGTTCACTGAACGATCACTGACTACTAAAACATTGTGTTACAAGGTCAGTGGGATGTAAGCTTCACTGCAGTGCGCACTAAACATTTTGTGCAGTATAATTATATACACATATACAATACTGAAGGGTTAGATGTATACATTATCTACACATATACAATATTGAAGGGTTAGATGTATACATTATCTACACATATACAATATTGAAGGGTTAGATGTATACATTATCTACACATATACAATATTGAAGGGTTAGATGTATACATTATCTACACATATACAATATTGAAGGGTTAGATGCATACATTATCTACACATATACAATATTGAAGGGTTAGATGTATACATTATCTACACATATACAATATTGAAGGGTTAGATGTATACATTATCTACACATATACAATATTGAAGGGTTAGATGTATATATTAGCTGCTTCTCTCTTGGGTCATGATTTTTCTGTCTGTGCAACAGCCACTGATAATTCATGGTTTTCTGTGTTACAGTTCACATTTACCAAGTAATTAATAGTATAATTTGTTATGCTGTTATAGGTATTTGGACTGTACCTACAAAGGAATGTGGATTATGCTGAATTCGGCTTTATTTTTATTTTGAGGTTTATTTAAATTGCTAAAGCTGTGTTGTGGCTGGTAATGCATTCCAATGCAGTTTAAGGATTAACTCTGAAAATTTGTTAAACTTTCAATAAAACTTCCTTTAAAACATACTTTTGCGACTTTTGGTCTCTTGTATAAAGTTGTTGTCAAGGCATTTTTCCCACTCCTGTTAAAAAACAAAATTGTTTTTCTCTGTTGGAGGGAGGGAGCGCCAAATGAGTGCCTTGTCCTGGGCTCCAGATGGCCTAGCTACTCTTCTTTCTCCTTACTGCCCATAGTTGTAAATGTTCCCTTTGCTCTTGCACACTGGCACTAGAATGTGTATTCTCTATTGATCTGGGATATTCCTTTCTCTTCATGCTAGAAAGGCAATGAGTGCCATCAGGAGATATTTCTCCCCTAATTCATCTAACATCTCAATCATATCTGCTGTGACATTATCTGAGCCTTCTGTTTTCCATAACTCAAGTTCCTTAGTGCTGTACTTACTTCTTCTAGAGTGGACTCTTCTTCCTCTTTCATCATAGGCTGCATTTGGGATTTGGTGATCAGGTTGTTGCTGGCATCTCTTATGAAAAGTATCTAATGACTATCTTCTTTATGTTTCTGTCTTTGCCTTGCAACCTGATAGTTTCTGTGTGTCATTGGCTGAGGCACCTATCAGAGGCTGGTAGAGTGCTTTTCATACCTATTGCTTAGCTATTACAACTGCTTTCTTAGCATCTTTATTAGCCAACCAGTATTCCTTTTTACTCTGGTCTGCCTTTTCTATTTTCCATTTTTTCCTGCACCCAGTGGCGGCTGGTGACTTCAAATCAAAGGGGGGCTGCAGGAGACAGCTGAATGGGTGGGGTCAATGGGAAGGGGTGTGGCCAACTAGAAAGGGGAGGTGCTATGCTGAAAACCACAAAAACTGTAACTTTAATTAAATACGCTGCCCTGGGTGCCAAACTGTCATTATAAGAGTCCAATCGAGACAAAATGAAGTGTAGAAGAAAAAAAATATTTCAATGCATTGGCTGCATGCCAGCTTACTTAATATCTAGATGGAAACAAAAAGGTTGTAAGGCATGAAAAAATAAATTACTTTTTAAATACATTATTGGAATGCCAGTCAAAATCAAGTATAAGGAAAACAAGCAACACTCAGCTCAAACCACTTCTCCTTGCACTGCAGTTCTAATTATAATTTATATTCAGCTTTATTAAAGTACCAAGTAACATGCTGAAAGTAGCAATCTTTGTGATGCCCCCACTTGTAAAAATGTTTCTTTTCCAAAAACGACCTGCTGCTTACCTACTTATCTACTTGTTTCATGGGGAAAACATGATCAAAGTAAAAAATGAAGAGCAAACAAGAAACAAACTAAAGATACATTGCTTAAAGGATTACTGCACAGGTTATGATCCACACATGATAGATTGGCATTCTGTTTAGTTTACAGGTAAAGCCTGCAAAGATGACTGCAAATCTCCAACAAATGTAATGAGCTTCTTAAAATAATGTAATCCTGTTCTTTATTACAAATACTGTCCTATGCATTTCAATACCCAAGGCTTATATGTTATTTAGTTATGTAAGTATTCTCTGCATGGCAACAACAGAAAGGCTTTCAATGCTGGCATCCATCATAAAGGTCTACTCAAACTTCTATAGTCCACCAGTATCAGTAAATATGCACAATCTCTGAAGAAGTAAAAGTCATCTAAATAATTCCACATTAAAAAAAATCTGTAACTAATGAAGAGGTTGCTGCTAGCAAACAACTTTATAGTTCATTGTTTCATCTACAAATAAAGTGCCTGTTGCCCTTGAGGAAAAAATTGCCTATGTTGCATTAAACAAGTGATAAGCTAGTAATATTGCAATAGGGAATGTCTGGCAAACTGATACAGGTCCATAGTTACTAGGTATCTTCGCCAAAAAGGACTGCAGCATCCAACCCCTTTACAACACAGGACAGTATCAGCAATGCATCTACTTATTGTGGGAGTAGAACCCACAGCCTTCTGCATCAAAAGCAAATATAGTACCTGCTGTGCTATTAAAAATGCAAGCAGACTCAGCATAAGCAGCACTAAACTTCTGTTCCCCTGCAGCTCTCAGCTTCTTGTAAAATCTATTTGACACTCAGCTGTATCTTTGAACTTTGTAGCACAAGAAATCTTGAAAAAGCCAAAATTTATTGGGGAGGGGGGGCAAAAGCCCAAAAAACAGGGACACATTTTAAACATTGCTTGTATAATGTTGGGAAGTTGCTAGAATAAAATGCTGTGTTACCACTATACATTTCACTGCCAAGTATTGAACCCAAGACCCTGTGCAAAACAGTCAGAGCAACATACCACTTTGCCAAATCATCTGTTTTGTAAACAAGAGGAAGACTGAAACTTAAATGGCTACCATTTAGTGAATTCAGTTCTCATCATAGCTGTCAACCTCTTAGCACAAATCACCCGAACAAAGCCAATAATGGGGGAATACAGCCCACAAACATATTCAGTGAATTCAGTTCTCACCATAGCTCTCAACCTCTTAGCAAAAATCACATAGACAAAGCCAGTAATGGGGGAATACAGCCCCCAAACATATTCTATGAATTCAGTTCTCACCATAGCTCTCAAACTTAGTACAAAAAACCGGGACAAAGCCAATAATGGGTGAATATAGTCCCAAAAATTGGGACATGTTATACCCATGTTATAAACTTAGAAAATTGCTAGAATAAAAGGTTTTGTGTTACCATGTACTTTCTGAAGAATATTAAGTCTGAAATTCAAATGCCTGTTATTTTTATTTATTTAACATTTGTTAACCAGGAAAGTCTGACTTGGAACAAAAACCATCTTTCAGCAGAGGCCCAGGGAAAAACACTTCAGACATATGTCTTTGTAAGATGTGAGAGCATGCAGACTCCACACAGAAGGCACCCCAGCCAAGAATCAAACCAGAGAACCTGCAGTTGTCAGGCAACAATGCTACTAGTGCACCACTGCACTACTAGCTGTGCCAGGTAACAAAAATACAGAAACCATAGATTTTATGAGTAACAGAAAAGAACAAATATGAGGCAAAAATCTGGAATTTTTTTACAAATGGTGATGGGTAGGGAATTCAGGCCCTTGCCACCTGTAAACAAGGTACAGGTTTCAAGCCTGATGCACTATCTGCCTATCACCATGTGTTCTCTCTAGCCACCAGTATACAGAAACTGGGGCATTACACACACACACACACACACACACACACACACACACACACATACACAATCCAGAGCCTTTTGTTGCTGTACAGCTCTATATCCACTCGCTAAGCTCCCGTGATGTCACTGATCCCATGGTGAAGTCCTTCCTTCCTGCGAGAGCAGACCAGCCTGCAGACGTTGCAGTCCGATCCCTTTTTCAGTCTATGCAGTTGTAACTAACTGCATAGACTTCTGCTGCTGAATCATTCCGGAGTTCTGCACATGCTCTGGGCTGATTCAGCAGCAGTCTGGATATCTGAAATGCCACGCATTTGCGAAGGTCTGCGATTTTTGCTTTTTCCTTTCTTTTGGAGTTGTCAGAAAAATATGCTTTAATGTGTGTATTAGTAATATGCTTAGTGCATTTAGAGCTCAGAAAGAGTTAACAAATTTATTCTATTTCATACTGCATAAATCTGTACAAATTGCAGATGCTTTCTGACCTTGCATTGCCTTGAGATATGTGCAGTTAAAATCTACGCTTGTGCCTTGTAAATTTACTGAGAAGCAGATGATTTCTGCTTGTGTCAGGAAAATAATGAATAGAACAATACTGTTTCTATAAATGTTACTAGACTTAGAAGTTCCGCTTGTGCTATGAGAAAACAAACAGCTGCAGAAGTTGTAGATAAATAGAACAAAGACTGCTTGAAAATATGAACTGTAATCAGCATTTGCTTTATGCCTGAGTTAGAAAAGTAGCTTGAATTGTAACACTGTACGATAAGAAGACTGTAACGAGCTAGTGGCCACCAAGGCCAGGTTGTTTTTCAGAAAAGTTTCTCACTAATCTAGTCATGTCAGCAGAAAATCTGAAGTAACATCTGCTGTAGAACAATACTGAAAGTTGTATTTGATTACCTCAGCCATAGAAGGCAATGTCTTGTAGAACAGTATAAGAATGGCTTACTTCCTGTTAGTAGTTAGACAAACTCTGTATTTGCATGTTTTTGTCTCCTTGCAGCAAGTTATTAAATGTGTCTTAACTGAACCTTACGTGTATTGGTCTTTGAAGTATTTTCCTTTGACAGATTGGTCCTTCAGGCTGGAAACCTTCACTTCGCCTCGGATCAGACAGGCCAGGTGGCTTGAAACCGTACGGGGAAGAAACCACATTGGTTCTTCTTATCTGAAAGTCCTCCGACTGAATTGTAGTACAAAAGAGGCCAGCCACTTTCTGATCTGTGACTGAAGGATGGGTTTACTCGAACCAGGTGATCAATCACGAGGGCTCAGGTAAGGTGAATCTACTTTCTTCTGTTTTAGATCAGGGACTGGATTAGTAACTGTTTTCTGTCAGGACTGTTGTTTTACAAGTCAGGGATAGAAAAAGATTGCTATCTTGTCATAGATCAGGGAAACAGAATAGGTAGGCAGTCTGAAGAGACTATAAAAAACTCGTGGTACCACGTTAAAAATAAGAAGGGTTATGTAACATTCAAAAGGTTAGAACAAAATGGGGAATAATTGCACAAAAAGACCCCAAAGTCTGCTGTTAACCAAAGACGCGAAATACATGCAGTCACAGCGTGCCGATATTAAATACTATTCAAATTGATTAATAAGTATGAATTCGATGGTAAATTAGAAAAATCCTCACTTGTTAACCTTGTCCAACAGCTTAAAACCAATTCTAAAGGTCGGGTGAAAAAGCAGCGCAAATTAGGAATTACTCAGGCACACAGGTGGATTGAGGAAGTAAACCAAAGGGAACAAAAGAATAAAAATTCAAAAGCAATGTTTTTAGATAAAAAGGACAATAACTTAGTAATAGCATCAGCCCCACCGCCTCCCCTACCAGAATATGAAGCAAGTGAACAAGTTAGTCCACTCCCACGATATCCTGCTGTCCCTGTAAATAGTGACATTACGAGAGCAAAACCATTTATTAGAGATCCTGTCAAGACTAGGTCTCGAACACGTAACTCAAGAGGGGACATTGAGTTGTATCAAATGGGTAGAAATTCACGAACTCATAGAAGTGCCTAATCCTCAGGCAGGGCAAGAAGGTCAGGACCCAACTCTCCTAGTGTATAGACCCTGGACTCCGGAAGACATCCGGAAAGCCACTGAGGGAATTCCCCATCCAAAAGTTAATTTTAGAAAATTTTTAGAAGATTTACAAGGAATGAGGCTAAGTTATAATTTAAATGGAGAAGAGGTAGAAAAAGTAGTCAGACAAATTGTGGGACCAGATTGGCACATGATTAGTGGCAACTGGAATCCCCGTGACGCTGCACATAAGCCCCTCCCACATAGCAGCGCAGAGCTAGACAACAGAGTGAAAGGTCTTACAGACCAAATCTCTGAGAAATGGAAGCCTAGGGCAGACTGGACTTGCTTTAATCAATGCATCCAACAAGAAGGTGAAACTATTGACAGATATTATGCCAGACTGTTAGAATGTTTTAATAACCATTGTGGAATGCAGGTTCCTGAAGACCAGACACAAGATTCCCCATATGAGCAGCAGTTAAAGAATGCATTTTTAAAAGGCAGCATTGCAGCCATAAGCAGTTTTATTACAAAGCACATGGTAGATCATTGTACAAGCAGGTTACAGTCATTACTTGAATATGCTAGGCATGCTTGAAAGGCATTTTAATAGCAAAAAGAAAGCCCAAGTATTTTCTGTAGAAGATGGAGCAGAAGTTTATGTAGCACAGTCCGGGAAAAAAGGCAAGAAAAATGCCCAGGGAAACAAACAATCTGATCAGCGATCAGAGGACTTTGAAGGGCGAAAGAAAAGAGGTGAATGTTTTAAATGCGGTAAAAAGGGACATATGGCAAAGGATTGCAAGAAAAATAAGAAGGCAGCAATGGAAGATAAAAATGAGGAGGGTGAGAACTGACTATATGAAAGTCAGGAATCACTAGAAGGGGATAGCAGAGAAAGGACAAATGAAAATGTGATAGAGGGAGTAGAGGATGTGACAGAAGAAATAGAGGAAGTGCAGGAGGTTACAGATAGTGAAGAGAATGAAATATTAGACTTAGCTTTATTGAGCTTGGAGCTCTATTTAGCAGGCACGAAACCAGAAGTTACACTTTTGGTAGAAGGGAGGGAAATCAAATTCTTGTGTGACTCAGGGGCATCACGGACCCTGATACATCCCTCCAAACTGCCAGAAAACTGAGTCACCTGATTACATACTAGTGAAAGCAGCTAATGGACAGCTGTATCGGGAGCCCCTCTCCCATAACATCGCAATAACTGATCCTGTTTCAGGATTGACCCGGAAAAGCAAAATTGTTGTTTCTTCAAAATTCCCAGTAAACCTCTTGGGCAGAGACCTTATGCAGCTATTTGGTATAGCAGTAGTTCCGACTATGCAGAGTATGGAAGCACAGTGACATATTGATACCTTTGCAGTGCGATCGGAGGATGAAACATTTTATTGGTACAGCCAGGACTTGGTTACGACTGGTCCAGGGGCAGTAACCAAAGAGTTAATGAATGTAGCCATCAGCAAGTTCCCCTCCCTTGGCACTGATAAACAACACTTGTTGCATTGTACTCTGTATTATTGTAACACACCAGGACCTGATAAGGAATATGAGCAAGAATTGTTTAGAAATCGTGCAAACAGATTAGTACTATGGAATCTGTACTGGGACATGAAAGGGATCAGTGTTTCCAGCTGTTCATTGCCCCAGGAGTTCTTTGCACTCTATAAATCTAATCAATTACCACATGTTAGCTTAACTAAGGATAAGAATGTGAAATGGGCAGACTTAGGAGAAAAAGTTACAAGATGGGAAAAACAGACAAGAGTTAGAACTGTCAGAACAGGGAGTACAAAAGCAGAAGTTGAAGTGGATAACTCAGACCCTCCCAGCTGTGCACTTGCAGTCTAGCGAGGACAGCTGATTAGCACTCCTATTAAAGGAGGAAGAGAATGCCTTACAGAATATACCAGAACTCTCTGGTCAACAGGAAAATCAGACGTAGGACTTATTCATACAGCAGGACCAGTTACTATCATGCCAAAGTCAGCATTTAGACCACAAAAAAGACAGTATCCCTTAAGAAAAGATGCAGAGGTAGGAATCAAACCTATTATAACAGCTTTACTTAAGGAAGGAGTACTGGTGGAATCTCCTGATTCACCATGTAACACACCCTTATTTCCTGTTAAGAAAGCAAACGGAGAATGGTGTATGGTCCAAGATTTACAAGCTGTAAATGACGCAGTAATACCAAGGACACCTATGGTGCCAGTCCCACACACCCTGTTGAATGATTTGAAACCTCAACAGAAATATTTTTCTGTGGTAGATATCAGCAATGCATTCTTTTCGATACTGATACACCCTGACAGCCAGTATTGGTTTGCATTCACATTTCAGGGGAGGAGGTATACATATACGCGACTACCACAGGGATATTGTGAAAGTCCGACAATATTCTCACAAGAAATGGCAAGCAACTTGGCAGTATTTACCCCACCAAGAGGCAGTCAGATTTTACTTTATGTTGATGGCATCCTGCTGGTGGCCCCCACCCAGCAAGATTGCAAAGAAGATACCATAGCGCTATTACAATTTTTAGCCACTGAAGGACATAAGGTAAACAAAAATAAATTGCAGCTTTGGAAAAAAACAAGTTAAATACCTAGGATATGTAATATCCAAAGAGGGTAGGACATTAGATGAGGACAGAAAAGTAGCGATTTTGCAGGCACCAAAACCCACTACCAAGAAGGAAATTATGTCCTTCCTGGGAACGACTAATTTTTGTCGGAGCTGGATTCCAAACTATGCCTTGGAATCTACACCACTGACTAACCTGATACTTAAGAAGCCTATGGCAGCACAGGATTTATTACAATGGACACCAGAGGCAGAATCTGCTTTCTGCAAATTGAAACAGTTAATAGCATCCTCATTAGTTTTAGGATTACCAAACTATCATAAATGTTTTTTCCAAACTGTAGATTGTAAGCAAGGTTATATGACATCAGTGTTAACACAACAGCATGGGGACAAGCAACACCCCATTGCTTATTATTCATCACAACTGGACCCAGTGGCACGGTCTTTAGCCCACTGTATACAAACAGTAGTTGCAGCTGCAATGGCAGTACAGGCTTCGGCCTCAGTAGTGCTGTTCCACCCTCTCACATTGAGAGTGCCTCATGCAGTCATGATTATTTTACTGCAAGAAAAGGTAGCATATCTTTCCCCTGCTAGGCATCGTTCCTGTATAACTATATTGTTGAGCCAACCTCATATGACAATTAAACGATGTACGACTTTGAACCCATCTACCTTGCTCCCAACCCCTGCAGATGGCACACCGCACAGCTGCATGCAGGTGATTGAGCAAAAGACACTGCCTAGAAATTATCTCACGGATGTCCCCTTGGATGATGCCGAGGTGACATACTACGTGGATGGCTCATGCAAAAGGGGTCCTGCAGGACAGAACCTAGTAGGATATGCAGTAGTTTCTGATACTGAGATTATAGAAGCAAAATCTTTACCACGCAGCTTATCTGCACAAGCAGCAGAATTGATTGCCTTGACACGGGCATGTACCTCAGCAAAGGGTAAATGTGTGAACATTTTTACTGACAGCCAGTACGCTTTTTCTACTGTGCATGTTTTTGCGCAACAGTGGAAAAATCGAGCAATGATAACATCTACTGGCAAACCGATCAATCATGCACAGTTTATTTTAGATCTTTTAGAATCTATTGAGTTACCTCAGAAAGTAGCTATTTGCAAATGCATAGCTCATACCAAGCAACAAGATAAGATTTCAAAAGGTGATGCAAGAGCTGATACAGCTGCAAAGCAGGCAGCTTCAGAAGTATTTCTTTTGAATGAGGAATTACAACCCTCTGAGATTTTAGACTTAGAAATGTTAAAAACAATGCAGACATTTACTACGCAAGTTGAGAAACAAAGATGGATAAAACGAGGAGCAATTCACGAAAAGGGGCTGTACATCTCCAAAGAGGGAAAACCGATATTGACATCTAATTTATTTAGATATGCAGCTTTGTTGAGCCATGGGCAATGCCATGTCTCAACGGGGGGATGGTACAGCTGGTGAATCGAGTGTTCACAACATATGGATTTGTAAACTACTCTAAAAATTTTTGTTCGTCATGCCACATTTGTAATAAACATCATGCACAAGGGGCATTAAAGCCCAAGCAAGGGAGTTTCCCTACACCACCATATCCATTTCATACTATCTGTATGGATTTCATAGAATTGAACAAATGTGAAAATAACAAGTTTTGTCTTGTCATTGTAGATATGTTTTCCAGATGGGTAGAAGCCTTTCTGACTAAACATCCAGATGCAGCTACCATAGCGAAAACCCTTGTTAAAGAAATTATCCCCAGATTTGGCATTCCGGAAAGGATCTACAGTGACAATGGCACACATTTTGTAAACCAAACCATACAACAACTAAGTAGGTATTTTGGAATTTCTTTAAAGAACCATTGTGCATATCACCCTCAATCTGCAGGGTTAGTAGAGAGGCATAGTGGGATTTTAAAAAGTAAGTTAAGAAAGTTAATAGCAGAAACACAGAGAAATTAGGTGTACTGTCTGCCCCTGGCACTGTTGAGCATGAGAACTGTTCCAAATGCAAAAGGATTGACTCCTCTTGAAAAATGATTTGGCAGGGCTTATTATATAACTCAGTGGAAACCTTTCATGCCGCAGACCAGGAAGCTGACTGTACACTTGCTGAGTATATGAGAAATTTGTTAAATTCTAAACATCTGTTGCAGTTAAATTCTGTTTCAGATAAAGAACAAACCATACCATCAGAAGCGGCAGTAGCCCCAGGTGCCTGGATATGGGTGAAGATAATTAAGAAAAAGAATTGGACGACGCCAAAGTGGGAGGGGCCCATATCAAATGCTTTTGTCGACATCCACAGCAGTCAAGATTGCGGAGCGAGCATCTTGGATTCACCTGACGCACTGCAAACTGGACAAAAATCTTGTTACATGCCAAGAGTAAAAATGATAGAATCCAGAGCAAACAGGAATGCAGAACAACCATTCCCTCAGAAGTATTGCATAATCATCCTGTTAACTATACTAGTGACAATAATCTTTTTGCTGTGGCCTTTTCTTTTCTCAGCCACACAGATTGAACTGAATAAATGTGAAGCGTTACTCATAGACTGGCACCCGAACTTTAACACTTACCAGGCAATTAAATATGTGTATGCTGAAACTTTTAATGTTTCAAATTGATGGATTTGTACAGCTTTGCCGACAGCATACGGGAGGTTATTAATGACTGCAGTCCCCCTAGGGGTCAATGAAACCTGGAAAAACTTGATTTATGATATGTCAACCATTAAATCACAAGATAAAATAGCATTGCACTTTTCTGTTCCACAAAAGGGAACTGTGTGTTTTTATAAAAATGATACTGTTCAGGTGGGTTGGAGCAATTGCAATGTGACTGTTCCTTATAAATGTTACACCAAAGCTAACAATGCAGGTTCTTATTGTAATACAAACTATGATTCATTTCTTGAATTGATGCATAAAACAATTAATGAAGTACAACATAATTCTGTTCTTTTTAAGCAGCTGTCTATAATTGATAAGAAAATGTTTCATGCAGGGCAAGTGTATATTAATAGCAAGGTTACTACTAAAGTAGAGGATTGCTATTTTGTGTGTGGCAGAAAGGCATACAAATGGTTACCTGAGAATTGGTCCGGCAGTTGTTTTTTGGGTTACCTGGTTCCGGCCATACGACACACTGCAGTTTTGCCTTGAGGAAAAATTCAGAATGTCTGAGAGGTCACCAAGAAACCTGTCAGGAAACCTGAGAATCCAGTGGGACAAATTGATGTGGGCTGAAGAAACCATCATTCTATGAGCAATAAACTGACACACATGGACTTGAGTGATACTGTTATATCGTGGGCAGACATATTACCAGCATATGGAGCGGTGAAATCGATTTGGGAGCTGAGAAAACTGTCTAAACTTCTCGAAGTAATGAGCAATGCAACTTTTTCCGCTCTCGAATTGGTGACTGATGAACTGAATGCTATGAGAACTGTAGTGATTCAAAAGCACATGGCTCTCGACTTCACCCTAGCGGCGAGAGGTGGTACTTGTGCTTTAATCCAAGAAGAATGCTGTTCGTATATTCCTGACCATCAACATGAAATAGACAACCATCTTGAGGTGATTCAGCAAGTGTCGGCCATGACCAAACCAGGCCCAAACCCATTGACGGACTTTTTCCAGAAATGGTTTGGGGGGTGAGGTACCATCCTAATGAACATCTTGATTGCCATTTGTGTGGGAATGCTCCTACTGGGAGTATGTGTTTGCTGTGGCATCCCCTTCATGAAAAGACTGATTAAAGACTTTACAGACATGTCAGTTTCTGAAACCTTATATCAAAGTACTGAGTTTGAAGAACTGTTGAAAACTGAAATGCTTTCATAAGTTTAAATTGAATGACTCTCTTAACTGCAAATCCTGAGTGGAAGAGGTTGGGAGAAGAAAACAAACTGTTTATGCTTTTTTGAAAGTAGAATAAAAGTATTAATAGGGTGGAAATGTCAGAAAAACATGTATTAATGTTTGTATTAGTAATATGCTTAGTGCATTTAGAGCTTAGAAAGAGTTAACACATTTATTCTATTTCATACTGCATAAATCTGTACAAATTGCAGATGCTTTCTGACCTTGTATTGTCATGAGATATGTGCAATTAAAATCTTTGCTTGTGCCTTGGAAATTTACTGAGAAGCAGATGATTTCTGCTTGTGTCAGGAAAATAATGAATAGAACAATACTGTTTCTATAAATGTTATTAGACTTAGATTAGAAGTTCCGCTTGCACTATGAGAAAATACACAGCTGCAGAAGTTGTAGATAAATAGAACAAAGACTGCTTGAAAATATGAACTGTAATCAGCATTTGCTTTATGCCTGAGTTAGAAAAGTAGCTTGAATTGTAACACTGCATGATAAGAAGACTGTAATGAGCTAGTGGCCACCAAGGCCAGGTTGTTTTTCAGAAAAGTTTCTCACAAATCTAGTCATGTCAGCAGAAAATCTGAAGTAGTAGAACAATACTGAAAGTTGTATTTGATTACGTCAGCCATAAAAGGCAATGTCTTGTAGAACAGTATAAGAATGGCTTACTTCCAGTTAGTAGTTAGACAAACTCTGTATTTGCATGTTTTTGTCTCCTTGCAGCAAGTTATTAAATGTGCCTTAACCGAACCTTACGTGTATTGGTCTTTGAAGTATTTTCCTTTGACAGGGGTCTTTCTTCTTTCTTTTACAGCTGGGGGGGGCTACAGTCCTGCAGCCCAATAGCACGGGCCACCCCTGCCTTCACCCCTTCTTACTTTTGATAACTTCCCAGACTTCTACATTTCATCACCAGCTTTTCTAACCTTAATAAATGTTGCTTTGAGACATTGCCATTCTTCTTCAACTCTACCTACTTCCTATTCTTCCTGAGGTACTAGAACCCTGAGTGTTTCTTTGAGTGCTTGCATTTTCACTCCAGTCAACTTCCAGGTCTTCATCCTAGACTCTGTTGACTGTAAAGCCTTCTCTGACCACTGCTTGCAGCTAATTCTGGCCACCAGTGATTTGTGCTGTAGTCTAACTCTTGTTGCATATTGGCCACTCTTGTATGTGATTTTGTTACTGTCTGTCTTGCTGAACCATGTGTTGGCCAAAATCAAGACAAAATCTAGAGTAGTCTCTTATTCTTTATTCCTTTTTCTATACCCATGTGGACCTACCCAGCCCTCATATCCTGTACTGCCGGTCCTGATTTGAGCTTTCAGGTCCTCTGTTATTAACACCAACTCATAGTCCTGCTTTATGAATTAGGTTTCACAACTACTGCTTGAATGCATTCTTTTCCTGCACACCATAACCCTGCTGTAGATCAATGTGCGTATGTCTCTTTAAGAAGCTATCTAAGAGTTTGCACACATGTATAAATACTGAGTACATGCCAAGTCTGACTGCCATTTTGTAGTAAGCTGTTGAGATGTAAGCATGTATGTGTGTAAGCTCTGTCAATCAGTTTGTTTATATTTACTGATGCTACTATCCATCCTGATGTGTTTCTATACAATAAAGCATCTTAAACTTACTACCCTGCCTGCTTCATCTTCAATATACAAGGGGACGAGTGACAGAAGTGGCATATCTAGTGGCCAGAAAGAACTCCAGTTTCTCTACTTTGACTTTGAGAGGCATTTAGCTGCAGTTGGTGAAATATAGAAAAGTGGACCACCTCTTGCTGCATGTACAATTCACAAAATAGGTCAGAAACAAAATGTTCATATTAAACTTGCTCAAACTATTTCTTATTCGCAAAATATGAAATGAAGCATACCGAATGCTGTAAACAATATTAAAATAAGTTGAAATGTCCGATATCGCTACACATATTTGGATTACTATGGAAAATATTTGAAATAGAGTCTGAATTACATAAAATGAATAAAAATAAATAACCACATTTTCAGTACATGCTTTGCAAATCTGTATTTTTTGTATTAACTGAGACTATCTGAGTTATTAGAATGTATGAAGTGTTTGCATGTTTGTGCAGTGTTACAGTAAAGTTACTTCACAAAATACAGAAATTTCAGTGGATATTTCACAAAGTACAGTGTTTCAAAGAGTTTATTTGTGCATTTGTGCGTTACTGCAAGCTGCAGAAAGGCAATTTGTTCGTACATAATTACAAGGGCCATATTTTCAGTGTGTTTGTGCATACTTTGTTGGCATGGCTGAAAGATTTCAAAAACCCAGTCCACCAGTGTTTAATAATAATATTGCAGAGAACTGGAGAGTGTTTGAGCAAGTGTACGACATTTTCATACAGGTTGCATTTTCTGATAAATTTGACTGTACAAAGGCATTTATTCTACTTAATTTAACTGGGCCAGAAGCCATTGAAAGGGAATGTCCATTTGTGTATGCACCAGCTATCTTTGTTGGAGAAGGAGAAAACCATCATATTGTTGTATCAGCTGAGTCAAGGGAGGACCCTGAGTACTTAAAACGTAAATTTAGAGAAATGTGCAACCCCCAGACCAACATTATACAACATTATACACAAGGGATCAAAAGCCAGGTGAAATTTTTGCAACACATATAACCAACTTGAGAAACAAAGCTAAAATGTGCAGATTTGGTGATTTAAGGGATGAGTAGATAAAGACAGACTTGTGTGTGGTATTAAAGATGATGCCTGTGAGAGAAATTTTGCTTTGTGATACTAATTTAGCTTTGAATAAGGACATTCACATTTGTCAGATATATGAGCTCACAGAAAAGCACACGAATATGCTTACAAATGAGAAAGGCGTGTTTCTAGTAACCTCTAAGCCTCATGTTGATAGTATGCAGCATGTGGTTAAAGGAAATAGGCCCAGGCACATAGCAGTTACTGTAACCCCTCCAACACAAACAGGTAAACCCCAGAGCTTTCTAACAAGTTCCAGAGTTCGCACAGCTTCAGTAAATCATAAGAGTAAATCGGCACACTGAAAGCATGGGTCACAACCTAATTTCATTGCCAACTGTCGTAATTGTGGCAATAGTCATGAATCTAAAAGAGAACTGTTTAGCTTTTTGTCAGCAATGCCACAAATGTAATAAATGGAATCATTTCAAAATATTTTGTAAATCAAAAGCCACACATTCTTTTACTAAAAGGGAACATTTTAAGAAAAGAGTTGATCAGTTAGAAAGTCATGACTCTGGCTCGTGCTCTCATTCTTTTTATGTTGATGGTGTGTCAGTGCTTAGTAAAAGAGTCAATGCAGCTGATTTATGGGCAAAGAATGAAGTATTTTGTACTGTTCAGATAAATGGCAAACTCATAGAGCTCAAAGCTGACACTGGCTCAAACTGCAATGTTATGTCTGTGGAAATATTTACTAGAGTATGAACTAGTGAAAGGCTTGATTTGACAAAGTGTACAAAGCTTGTTGCTTACGGTGGTGAAGAGATTCAAACAGAAGGCTGAGTAGTGTTTTCATGTTGCTCTGCTGGAAGAGGGCATGACTTATTTTTTTATGTGGTCAAGAGGCACTTCCAGTCATTATTAGGCCTCAAAGACACTTTGAAAATAGGACTGCTTTCAATTAACAAGGAAGTTCACCATGTTCGCTTAAAAGACCACTACTCTAATGTTGCCCAGTCTATTTTTTCTACCTGTGATGATCTTTTTGAAGACAAACTAGGCAAGCTTCCAGTTGTGTACTCCATGAAGTTAGACCCTGATGTCAGTCCAGTTATCAGGCCAGCCAGAAAAGTTCCAATAGTCATGCAGACCAGAGTCAATGCCGAACTAGACAAAATGGTGCAGCAAGGTGCGATTTGTCCAGTCACAGAACCAACTGAGTGGGTGCCTTTCATGGTGGTAGCTCATAAGAAAAGCTCAGATGACATCAGAATATGTATTGACCCATGAGGTTTGAACAAGGCACTAAAAATACCTCATCATCCAATGCATACAGTCAAAGAAGTCACAGCTTTAATGCCAAATGCCACCATTTTCTCTGTCTTAAATGCAAAGAGTTAATTTTGGCAAATCTTGCTTGACAAGAAATCTTTGTCGCTCACTGCTTTCAGTCCTCCATTTGGAAGGTACAAATTTCTGAGAATGCCATTTGGGATAAATTCTGCAAGTGAAGTCTTTCAATGTGCAATGGAGAAATTTTTTTCTGGATATCCTTGTGCTATTATAGTGGACAACATACTGGTAGTAAGTAATGGTGAAGCAGAGCATGACAGAAACCTCAGAAAAGTTCTAGAAATGGTATGTCAAGTGAATCTTAAGCTCAATCCACAGAAATGCAAATTCAGCTTATGAGAAGTCACTTACGTTGGTCATTTATTTACCAGTTCAGGCTTATGACCAGATCCTTCTAAACAAACAGCCATTCTTGAAATGCCAGTCCAGACAATGTTCATTCCTTGCAATGTTTTCTTGGCATAATTAGGCAAGTTCATTCCAGGCTTAAGTCAAATATCTAACCAAGAACAAGACACATCTTTATGTGTTAGCTCTCTGAGTGCAGAGAGCTAACACATAAAGATGTGTCTTGTTCTTGGTTAGAGCAACACCAGAGAGCATTTCATGTCTTGAAACAGAGAATTTCCAGTCCACCTACTCTCAGATACTATGGCATCCACAAGCTAGTTACTCTTTCATGTGATGCTTCAAAATTTGGTCTTGATGCAGTCATTCTACAAGAGGGTCCACCTGTTGCTTATGCATCCAGAACTCTCACCCAAGCTGAAATGCAATATGCTTAGAGAAAGAGCTTTGGGCAATTGTGTTTACATGTTCCATGTTCCGTGATTATGTGCATGGTAGACCTATCCAGATCAAAACAGGTCATCAACCTCTGGTCACTATTTTGAAAAAGCCTATGCACACAGCCCCAGCCAGATTGAAATGCATGATGCTGAGATTGCAAAAGTATCACTTCAATCTTGTCTACAAGAAAGGCAAACTTCTTTATCTTGCTGATAAGTTATCCAGATCACCCAGAAGTACCACTGAACAGCATGAGAATGAGGGATTTGATTTTGAAGTCATGTAGGTGAGAAATTTCTTCCACACACCACACATCTTGATGAGCTCAGAGATCACACAGCCACAGATCCAGTTTTACAAAGGCTCAATTACTTCCTCAAAGAAGGATGTCTGTCAAAGCAATCTAGTTTACCTCCAGAAGTGCAACCTTATTTTCCATAGAGAGATGAGATTTTGTCAGACAATGGCATTGTCAAAGGTCCTAAAGTTATTGTTCCAAAGTCGTTGCCACAAGAGTACACTCCTATCTTACATCAAGGTCACCCAGGAGCAGACTCTACCAAAAGGAGGGTGAGAGGACGAGTATTTTGGCCTTCTGTGTCATAAAATATTGAGGGAGCATTTTCATCTTGTTTTATGTGTAATAGTACAAAGCCATTTAACAGAAAGAACCACTTCATCTGAACCAGATTCCTGAACTACCTTGGTCGTTGGTGGCTGCTGATATTTTTGACTGGAATGGTCAATATTATTTGGCGTTAGTAGATTCTTATTCCAATTGGTTCAAGATTGCCTATTTCCCAATCTAGCATCTACTACTGTCATTACTAAGAAGAAGCATCAGTTTGCAGTACATGTTAGTCCACACAAAGTTATTTCTGACAATAGCTCACAGTCTACAAGCCAACAGTTCAAAATATTTGCCAAAGAGTGGGACTTTACTCATGTCATGAATAGCCCAGTGTATCCTCAGTCAAATGCTTTGGCAGAATGTGAAGTTCAAAGTGCAAAGCAGTTATTAGAGAAGTCGAAATGAGACAATTGTGATGTTTTCCTAAATCTCTTGAATCTCAGAAATATTCCTCATATAAACATCTTGGCTCACCTGCTCAGAGACTTCTGTCGAGACAAACCAGAACCACATTACCAATCAGTAGTCAGTTGTTGGTTCCATGTGTCAAGAACAACAGGTCAGTGAAAACCAATCTGGTTAAGAAGCGTTTTACCCAGAAGTCCTACTATGATAAGACCAGCAGATCGCTCAATCCATTATGAGAGATAGAGAAGTAGTAGGATGGAAACGTCCAAAAGTTATAATCAGATTAGAGTCATGAAGAACATCTCCCCAGAGCTGAGACTGTACATTCTGGAATCACAAGGAGTTGACTTTAGGCAGAATTGGAAGAATTTTATACCAGTGTCTGAGCCTGTACCATAGCATATAGCCTATGAGAAAGACTCTTTATCTCAGAGTGAGTTGTCCAGTGTCCCAGGTCCAGTGGAAGTTCCAGAGAGTATCCCCATTCCTGTGATGAATCCCAAAGTTCCTGATATGGGTTGTTCATGGAAGACTGTTCCTGTTGCTAAACCCAGTCCTGATTTGATTTTTATGTTATGAGATCCGGTCGCATCTCCAGACCATGTTCCAGATACACAGCAACTTGGGCATGAACACTGTGTTTGTTTCTAAATGTCTATATTGATGCATGCTTAATTGCAATGTTATTTTGATAAAGAACAATCTTTTTTAAGATGAAGGCTGTAGATCAGTGTGTGTATGTATCTTTAAGAAGCTATACAAGGGCTTGCACAAGTGTATAAATACTGAGCACATGCCAAGTCTTACTGCCATTTTGTAGTAAGCAGTTGAGATGTAAGCATGTATGTGTGTAAGTTCTATCTGTTAATCAGTTTTGTTTATATTCACTGATGCTACTATCCATCCTGATGTGTTTCTATACAATAAAGCATCTTACTACCCCGCCTGCTTCATCTTCAGGGTACAAGGAAACAAGTGGCACCTGTTATGGGGCATATAATAAGATTATGAATATAGGCCTATCTTTACCCTGGAGTTTGGTTGCCATAAATTTATAGGTTCATTGGCGATTAATAGGTTAACAGCCTTAGGAGGCCTTTTTAAGCCTAGCCATGTTTACCTAGTAATTCTGATGAAATCCATCACTGTCTTCAGAAGATTGTCCTTCACCACAATTCCCATAACATTTCTAGTCCATCCTCCCCCTCATTAGTAGATTATGGATCAAAGCCAAGTGGCTTTGCTGCACTGCTCTTCTTGTCTCCTGGATAAACAGAATTTCCAGTCTCCTTCTTAACCTAATGTCATCCACTTCCAAGCTGTAACCTGTCAGTGAACCTATATTCAGTGTAGCAATCCTTAATTGATGGTTGGCAGGTTGATTGGTTTTACATCCAGCATTTGCTCAATAGAGCTATCCCTGATAACCTAGGCTTGGCATCTGGACACTGGCTGGTCAGTAACTTATTGACCCAGGGCTGCTTAGCAGGCACACACTAGCCAATAGAGCAACATACACCCCTCCCACTTTTAGCATGAGCCCCGACATGCGTCAGACTGGGCCAGGTCTCCAACCTACTTATCAGTGGTATCATTGCCCATTTTTCGCAACATTAGTCAACATGACTAAATCACCTGGTGCCAATTTTTACACCATCAAGTATCTAGCCCTGACATGATGTGATCCATGTTCTGTCTAAGGGATACTGCTCACCACAGTTGATGTCTAAAGCAATTGGTCTGCACAACTCTTCTGCAATAGTCCACTCCTAAACTCTGTGCTATTGTGCATGACTTGATTGAATTTTGGGGTGAGTCTGAGGTGGAAACACTCAGTATCTTTTGAGAGGAACCCCAGACAGAAACACAGAGAGAGCATGCAAACTCCACATAGGTTTTAGCCTGAGGTCAGGACTGAACCTTGTCTCTTCAGCTTAATAGGCAAAAATTTTAACTGTTATGTCAACATTCAGATCTAATTTATATGAATAGTGGTAGTGTTACAGAAAGGTAAAGTGTAAGGTTAGGGTTAGGAACAGAAGCAGAATTTAGGGCTAGAGTGCATTTAATGCATGCTAACCCTAACCCTGCCCCCTGCCCCAACCCTAGCTGTACCTCTTCCCTTAGAAAAAAAACTCTTCCTCTAACACTGCCACTACATAAACAGCTCAGACACCCACTACACACACACGCGCACACACGCACAAACACACACACACACACACACACACACACACACACACACACACACACACACACACACAAACACACAAAACACTATATGGGTCTATATTAAAAGCACGAAGGAGTACTTAACCGAATATGTAAACGCCGACACATGTTCCGGGAACCGTGAATACACCAAACTCCCTAAACCGTGAAACTCAAAAACTCGAACCGTCATAAGTGTCCCACCCCACCGCCCGCTACATACTACCTACCCAAACAAACTAAATAAACCACATACATACACTAACCAAAACCCTACTTCTAACCCTAAACTAAACCTTACTTCTAACCCTACACTAAACCCTACTTCTAACCCTACACTAAATCTTGCATAAACCACCATGTATGCACTTACCTCAACCCGCACCCTAACCTAAGGTCCGTAACTATCGCACACTTACCTTAAGAAGCTATACCCAAACTAAATAATCCACACAAATACACTTAACAAAACCCTACTTCTAACCCTACACTAAATCTCACATACATTACTATCTATGCACTTACCTTAACCTGCACCCTAACCCTAAGGTCCGTAACTATCGCACACTTACCTTACGGAGCTATACCGCAGAAAGGCCAAACATGACGATTCAACGTTTTGGATTTCGTGCTTCAGGATGATCGATGTTTTTGCAGTTCAGTGAAGACGTGTTGGTGTTTACATATTTGGTTAAGTACACCTTCGAGCTTCTAATATAGACACCACTATATACATCCCCTTACTTAGCCCTGATTCTAATCTTAACCTGCAAGCACTTAAACACACAATAAATCTATCGCCTTTTCATACCCTTACTCTAATCCTAATCTGCAAACACACAAAGAAATACATGTGTACATTTATTTGCAGACTTTGCAAATACAGTCAGAACTGAGAATTAAATTGTAGGGCTATTGTTTTGTCAATTCACTAAGAATTGCATTCGCAGTTCTTGTAATCTCCTCCCTCTAAACAGCTTCAAATCTAAGGATGACACATGATTGACTTCAACAATTGGCTATGTTTCTGGTGTCATTCTAAGGAGATCCAGTATCTGTCTGCTTGGGATGACATGATTGACAGACCGCGATAATTTGCCAGAGATGGCCCGCATCTGTCACCCCTGGTTTTCTGTGTACTGGCTAAGGCTCTTGCCACCCCTACCGTGCCTTTTTTAGGCAGTGTTCCAAAGACCAAATTACCACTGTAACAGCTATAAATAAATGCAATCTGAGGGTCACGCTGCTCAATGTTAGAAGTCTAAACCTCAAGATGCACTCTCTCAAAGCACTCCTCAAAATAAAGAACGACATTTGTGCTGTAATGGAGACCTGATTTAAAGTGTCAGAAAGCACCCCTGTGCTACCAGTCTATAACTCATTCCTCATCTTTCAGCTCTGAAACATGGACCAAAGCTCTAAAGGTGGTGGTATCTCCATATTCATAAAGGATATACACACCTCTAGACTAGTAGTCCAACATAACACATCTGAGATACTTCAGGTACGACTAACATTGGATAAGATGGCGATCCAGGTCATAGCCTGCTATAGGTCCCCAACCATGTCCCTAGACTCTCATTCCACATTCCTAAGCACCCTGGAATCTATCAAGGTCCAATCCAACACTCTCTTACTAGGAGACTTCAACTATACCTCCAACAACTGGGAAAACTACTCAAGCACCAATACACTGGCCCAGCGCTTCCTGGAATTCATCAATTCCAATGCCCTGGACCAGCTCATTCTGACCCCCACTAGAGGAAGCAACATCCTTGACCTGGTTATGACTAACATGGGCAACTATTGCTCTATACCAATAGTCAATCCCTCCCTGGTCAAATCCATCCATAAACTAATCACCATGGAAATCCACATCTCACCAACACCCCCCACAAAGGTAACCACCTTGAAAAACTTATCCAAAGCTGACTTTGGATTCCTAAAAACAGAGGTGGCTAACTTCATGGCACCCGTACCAATGGAAAATAGCTGCATGATTGCTGAATCATACACCAATGTACTGTATGAACATGTACACAAATGCATAGAACTAGCCATACCCAGCAGAACCAAGATGCTCTCCTCCAAAAAAAGGAAGCCAATCTGGCGGTCCCCTGCCATTAATAAACTCTACAACAGAAGGAAGAAACTGTTGCAGAAAAAGGTGAAGTCCCAACACTGGAAAAACTCCCTTAATAGCCTCAACAAAAGGTTGAGATCCCTCATCAAATCCTCTAAAGCCAGTTATGAAGGCAGCATTCTATAGCAATATCACGAACCTCCACAGCAATACCCAGATTTGCTCTGAGATACTGCACAATGGTACCTCATATACCCAGCCAACAGATATTGCCAACATACTGGCCGACAGATTCAGTGCCAACTTTACCCCCCCCCCACCCAAAGGACCAATCACAATACCAGAAGAATGCCAAGCACCCAGCATTACTGCATCACAGGTTAAAGCTGCATTGTCCAAGGCCAAGAATACAGCTTCCATCGGACCCAATAATATCCCTGGCTGTGTTCTACATGAACTACAAAGCGAAATGGCACCACATCTATGTGCACTGTTTAGTCAAAGCATCATCTCAGGCTTTGTCCCTACCAAATGGCACACTGCTGCAGTCATCCCTCTCCATAAAGGGGGAGTGACTACAGACCCTGGGAATTATCTTCCCATTCGCCTGATAAATCTGATAAGTAAAGCTATGGAACACATCATTATATACCCGATTAACAAATATATGATTTCTTTACCCTTAGTTGTATGTATTCCTATTGACAAAATCTCCTTTTTCCACTTCCTTCCTCATTTAGTCATTATAATGTTTTCTGCCACTATAGACAGACAGATAGACAGACAGACATATAGACATACAGACAGGTAGACAGACAGACAGACAGATAGATAGATAGACACACAGATAGACATACAGACAGATAGACAGATAGATAGGCAGAAGACAGATAGATAGACAGACAAGATAGACAGATAGATACATAGATAGATAGATAGATAGATAGATAGATAGATAGATAGATAGATAGATAGATAGATAGATAGATAGATTAGATAGATAGATAGATAGATTGATTGATTATCCTTAAGGACTTGGTTTCAAAACCTGAATCCTTTTCCAGCCTTCATACTTCCACCTCTCCTTGTCAATAAGGAGAAATTAATTGAAGGCACTAAGCCTATAATTGCAAAGTACCTTGCAAAGGTAAGGGAAAACAGCTCTTGTACTTTACAAAAAAGCACCTAAACAGGCATGTCCAAGGATCAGCTTCCAGTGATTTCTCCTGTCCACCTGGTGAATCTGGGAATACTGGGGCAATGTGGCAACTGCCTCATGTACACAGACAACCCTCTCCTCCTACCACCAACACTACAACCTGCGAGAGATGCACTTACATAGCCAAACTGGAAGCAAAGCTCTCTCCAGTCAATATTGTACCAGACAGTCAAGAGGAGAAGGTTAACACCTGCACTACACCTCAAGCAACACATAGCCCTTCAAAACTCACAGTATCAACACCCACACATAGCAACACTAAACCCACATATGCGGAGGCCCTTAACATTAACCTGCCCAAGCAACAAGGACTTCCGAAGCTGAAACGCAAACAAACACCAGTCCCAACCAAAGTGACACATAGCTCACAACACCAGTGTGCCACCCAACAGCCCCTAAGGCAAGACAATGTACCCATCACTTTAGTCATAGGTGACTCTATAGTCAGGCACACTGATGTCCCACTCACCAGGCTGAACAAGGAGAAAATTACAGTCAGCTGCCTGTCGGGTGCCAGGATCTGCCATATAATGCATGCACTCAAGTCACTCCACAACAAGTACAACTACGACTCTGTCATTGTCCATGTTAGAGTGAAAGACTTGAGATGTACCTCCCTGGACTACATAAAGAGAGACATGGAAGAGTTCTCAGATCATGTGCCCCAGGCAGGTATGATCCTAGCCCTGAGTAGCATCCTGCCTTCACCCAGAATGATACCACAGTATAAGGACAAAATTATTGACTTCAACAATTGGCTAAGCTTCTGGTGTCATTCAAAGGGGATCCAGTATCTGTCTGCCTGGGAAGACATGATCGATAAACCATGATGCTTTGCCAGAGATGGTCTGCACCTGTCACCCCTGGGATTCAGGTTACTGGCTAAAGCTCTTGCCACCCTTATAGTTCCTTTTTTAGGCAAGGTTCAAAGGGCAAAACCACCATTGTAACAGATACAAGCATGCAAAATCTGAAGGTAATGCTACTCAATGCTAGAAGTCTAAACCTCAAAATGCACTCTCTCGAGGCACTCCTAAAACTGGAGAACATCGATATCTGTGCAGTAACTGAGACCTGCTTCAAGGCTCCAGAGAGCACCCCTGCAATACCAGGCTACAACTCTTACCACACTTTTCGGCCACCAAACCAAGACCAAAACACTAAAGGTGGAGGAGTGTCCATATTCACCAAGGATATTCACACCTCCAGGCTAATTGCCCAACAAAATGCATCTGAAATTCTCCAGGTGCAACTAACACTAGGTAAGACTGCAATCCAAATTGTAGCTTGCTGCAGATCTTCCACCATGCCCCAAGATTCTCACTACACCTTTCTAAACATATTGGAAAATATTAAGATACAACCAAACACCCTAATACTGGGTGATTTCAACTACCCTGCCATTAACTGGGAAAACTATTCAGATACCAACACCTTTTCCCAACGGTTCTTGGAATTCATAAATTCCAACTCCCTGGATCAACTAATCCATTGTCCCAACAGGGGCTCCAATATCCTAGACCTAGTCATTACCAAAATGGGAGATAGATGCTCCACACCAGTGGTCACCCCTCATTGGTCAGGTCTGACCATAAGCAAATCACCCTTGACATCCACATCCCACCCCTACCCCCCAGTAAGGAAACCTCCATAAAAAACTTCTGCAAGGCCAGCTTCATGCTACTCAAGTCAGAAGTGACAAACTTCATGGCACCCATGCAGACGGGGTCTGAAAGTTCAACTGCTGATTCCTACACTAAGGCACTGTACGAGCACATCCACTCTTGCATGAATCATGCCATCCCAAATAGAACCAAGATGCTCTCCTTCAAAAAAGGAAGCCAATCTGGTGGTCCCCTGCCATAAATAAACTATACAACACAAGGAAGAAACTGTTGCAAAAAAGAGGAAATTCCCAGGATGCAAAAAACTCCCTTACCAGCCTCAGTAAGAAGCTGAGATCCCTCATAAAATCCTCAAAAGCTAGTTACGAAAATAAAATTGCCAAAGATTCCAAAGACAACCACAAGGCATTATACAGTTATATATGTGTGTGTGTGTGTGTGTGTGTGTCTTTCAGCTTTTCCTGGTTAGGGGTCACCACAGCAGAACTCCGGTCCGCTAATGATTGGCAGTAGATTTTTTATGTGCCAAGTTGCTGGCCCTGATGCACAATCTTCAACGAAGGTACACCCATTCACACATGTCTCCACACAGAAGATGCTCTAGCTGAGAATTGAACAGGACAATGTCTTACTGTGAGGCGACAACACTACCACAGCACCACCACTGCATTCTACAGTTATGTCAAGAATCTAAATGGCAATGTTCAGATCTGCTCTGAGTTACAACAGAATGGCATTAAATGTACTGATCCCAAAGATATTGCCAATATCCTGGCAGATTGAATTAGTGCCAACTTCATTCCCCTCTCAACTCCTAAAGGGCCCATCTCAATACCAAAAGATTGCCAAATTCCATTAATTACGGCCACACGGGTAGAAACCGCACTCTCCAAAGCTAAGAATACAGCATCCATGGGACCAGATGGCATCCCGGGCTGTGTACTACATGAACTACAAAATGAACTAGCACCTCACCTAAGTGTCATGTTTAATCATAGCCTCACCTCAGGCTTCATGCCTACTGAGTGGCGCACAGCTACAGTTATCCCACTCCACAAGGGGGGATCTACCTTGCATCCCGGGAACTACTGTCCCATCAGTCTGACGAGCCTGATCTGCAAGGGCATGGAACGCATTATCATAGAACTTATAAACAAAGACATTGGCAACCTTCAAATACTGGACCCCACCCAGTTTGGGTTCGTGAAGGGCCAATCTTGTCTCCTGAACCTGACTTGACTTCTTCAAATCAGTCTCCAGAGCTGTGGGCGAGGGTAAGGCGGTCCACACAGCCTATCTGGACCTCGCCAAGGCCTTCAACACCATCCCCCACTCTGGAATCACAGATAAAGTTACTAAGCTGGGCATAAATCCCTATGTCAATCGATGGGTTGCCAACTGGCTTACTGACAGAACCCAGACTGTAAAAGCAGCCGACTCCAGATCCAGCTCCAGACAAGTGGCAAGTGGAGTACCTCATGGTTCAGTCCTGGGACCGCTCTTGTTTGGCATCTACTTCTCTGACATACAGGCCAACACCAAGGGTCTCTGGCTAACAAAGTTTGCAGATGACTGCAAACTGGGAGCCATTATTGAATCCCCAAATGATGTGGATATTCTACAAAAGGGCCTTACAGAAATAGATGCTTGGTGCCAGAGCCATGGGCTTAAGCTTAATGCCAAGAAATGTAAAGTTATCCCCTTTGGGAAAATGATGTACCTGTGAATTACCACATAGGTGGCAGTACACTAAACACTGAAAGTGTGATGAGAGACTTAGGAACACAGGTAGACAGTGGTCTCACCTTTGATAACCACATCACCACAACAGTCAGGAAATCCTTCTATGTGGCACACCTCATCACTAAGGGCTTTTCATCCAGAAAAAAAGGAGGTCATTATCCCACTGTACTCATCCCTCATTAGACCCATTATAGAGTATAATGCCCAGTTTGGTATGTACCTCACAAGACATCTGCAACTGCTGGAAAGGCTGCAGAAATACCTCACTAAAAGAATCACAGGCTTAAAGCAGATGCCATATGCTGACCATCTACAAAAACTCCAGCTATACTTTGTGGCATATCATCTACTCAGAGGCAATTTAACATACAAGGTCATGTCAAACCCTGAGCTGTTGGGCATGCTCAACTTAAAAAAATCCCAATCCCTCAGAGCCACACACTCCAGGGATCTAAACCTTGTCATCACAATGAACAAAACATGCTGGAGGGATGGATTCCTGTCCTAGAGACCCCCCATCCTCTGGAATAGACTGCCCATACATGTCAAGCAGAGTGCCTCCTTGGCCCTCTTCAAAAGGAACCTTGATGATTGGATGGGAGATAGGAATTTCACCCTGGGGATCATGTCAGTCACCCTGCTAGACAGGGGTCCAGGGAAGTAAATATTGTGGGAAGAAATATCCAGGGAATTGTTATGGCTAGGCTTGTATAGGCCCTAGGGCTGATAGCCTAGTACCAACCTATGAATCTATGAACCTATTCACCATGCTCTTCTGTAATCTTTTTCCACTTTGATCTATAGCAATCTGCTGGTAGCATATATACTAATAGCCTCAGTTGTGTAGCTTTAAAGTATCTCTTCAGATCAGACAGTCCTAATCATTTCTGTTCAATAGGAAGAATTGGTATATCCTACTTTACTCTTGCTCTCTTCCCTTGTCAAATAAATTCCTTCCATTCTTTATTAATCATTATCCACAACTTTCACTCTGGCTGATAAAAGTATGCCTGTCCTATGGGCAGGACCAAAGGAGCTAAAAACATTTAAAAAGCTATGGGAGGAAATGTGTAAGGCCCCAGTATGCTACAAAATCCAGAAGATTTTGGAAATTTACATGAAAATGTTTGAACAAGTATGTAATTCTCAAAGCAGGAATCAGATGATTTTCCCTAAAGTACAGAGATGGAGATGTAAGGGGAATAGGAGATGAAATCTAGGATAAAACATTTTTGAGACTGTGTAGAGTTATCAGGGTTTAAGTACTCTCTACAGAATATCTTGTCAAAAGTCAGAAAGGTGTGAATTAGAGTGTACAGAAGAAGACAAGGCAGATCTTTGGGTGTAATGCAAATAAAGGGAGATGTCCTTAAAAGGCAAAAACTAGTTTTCACTTCAAAAGTAGCTAGAGAACCAGATTAAAAATGTGTTTAACGAATCATGTCAGCATTCAAACCAGATTAAAAGTATATTTAAGGAATTATGTGAGATACTTTTAAGGGAAGTAGATACTGAGAACCCAAATCAAATACCTCGGTAATGTACATGCATAAGACTCCATTGAAATGATTAATTGGCATATTCCTTTTGCTGATGTGTGATTACAGATGTTTGACCTAAAACCATGTCACTGTTCATATAAAATGCCATACTTAATGCAATCTGTTACCTGACAGAAAGAAAAAAAAAAGTTTATAGGTGACAGCAACAGAATCCTTCATCACACATCACTTAGTAGAAAAATCTTGAAACTAATAATTTCTGAAGCACAGTACCCTGATAATGCTGAAGCTGAGCCAAAAACTATAGTCCTGATGACTGAACACTGTATAAAAGTACATGCAGAGACCAGAGCCACTCTATATAATTATTCTGTCATTGAGGTTTTATAATCTCAGCGATTAGTTCAGTCCCCAGCTTTACATTATCCCGAACATTAAACCAGAAATCAGTGTCATGAGACACCTGTGTCAGAAAATTTAAATAGCAGAGGAGTGGGTGCAGAGGGCTTCCTCTTGTATAAAAACTGACATATTTATGAAGAAGTAAAAATATCAGTATTGTAGGTCTTATGTGCAAGAGTTTGCAGCCTTTCAGACTTTAATAGTTTTCTATTCAGTGTATTTTTTGATATTTTTAATTTTTAGGATTTTGGTCTCAGAATTTTATCATTCAATGACATGTGCTAGGACATTCTGTGCCGCACATTTAAATTGTGTGTGTGTGTGTGTGTGTGTGTGTGTGTGTGTGTGTGTGTGTGTGTGTGTGTGTGTGTGTGTGTGTGTGTGTGTGTGTGTGTGTGTGTGTTTCTCTATGTGATGTATTGTGAAGTGAATATATCATGTATACAATATCTGCTGAATGTTCTCCATCATTTATTTGTTCTATTAACTTCTACGTCTATGACCTCATAATGTGCTCCTATTGGGATGGCATGACATAGTATGCAAAAGGCTATCAAGCTAAGTATAAAGAAGTATCTAGAAATAAGTATACTGAGGTATATATTCATAGGCTTATATGAATAACGCAGTTATGTGGGACCAAAACAAATGCAAGGCAGGTAGTCCACAAAACATCTGAGCCTAGACAGTAACCCATACTCAAGAGTGTCTTCCTGCTTCTAGGAGGGTAACACAGGATAGAACAAGGGAGACTTTATGAATACTCATGCAGTTGTCAATATTTGCATTTAAAGTGGCAAAGACACCACTCAGACACATAATGTAAGTTTATTCCAAAAATGGAGATGCACTAGGAAATGAGTCACACTAGAAAATAAGTCTCTCCTGCCAGTGTCTTATTAATTTGCTGATGGTGAGTTAAGTCCTTTACACAAGTATTTTAGGAAGGTTTTATTTATTTATTTATTTTTTGTTTTTGAAGGTGTAGGAGATGAATAAGTGTAGGATCTTTCAATTTTTAACAGGCTAAACACGGGTTATAGAGAAGTCTATAAGAGACACTGCAGGGAGAGGGCCTCCAGTCTCTCAGGACAGATATGGGTATTGAGACCAATGACTTTATTTAAGAAAATCTGAGATCTCTCAAAGTGAGTGATATGTTTAGCAAGTACTTGAAAAAGGGGCATTATATGCAATAACAGGCCTGATAACAGTACAGGAAAGTATGATTTCTTTGGATTTAGAGGACATGCCCCTGGAAATTAGATGGGCTATATTAAAAGGTTTCTTAACTACTATTGAAAAAAGATGGTCAAAAATAAGGAGTTATCCACAGAGTTGCCCAGATCTCTGATTAAACTGCTCACTTTAAGGGGTATTTCACCTTTGCAATATGACATGGAATTGTTCTGTTTACCAAATTTAAAACAGGCAACTGGAATTGAAGAATCTGTGGAACATTCATAACTGTAAGCATAGCAAAACTGGAACTGAATATAGTTAGAATATTAGCTACTTTCTTTAACTCTGGGTAGTGTTGTTTTGGACAACTCAGAACATTGTTGGGCAAAATGTATATACTACATTTTTTTTTGTCTACCATATTTAACTATACTGCATTTTTATACATTTAATCTGAGACCATTGTTTTGCAGCAGTCATTCACATGGTCTAACCCTTGTTAGAACAATTTTGCGTCAGCACGTATCAAATGATAATGTCTTATTCACAGTCATCCACACATTTAGATAAACACAACCTACGGTTATTGGTCTGGGGGTCTGAAAAGTAAATATTAAATAGGAGGGGGGGGTCAATACTGAACCCTGTGGAATACCTCTGGTAAAATGTTTACTTTCAATATGGCATCTATGACTTTAACTACCTGGGCTGTTTTAGAGAGCCAGTTAACTATTCAGCTCACAGTATATGGATTTATGTTGAAGTCTATGATTCTGTAAATCAATGGTTTGACTGTGTTAAGATATGAACTGTGTAACCACTACCCACCATTTCAGTAAGATTTTCAAAGATGTTACTGCGGTTAAGAAAGCAAGACCTGCATTTGACAAAGCTGAATTGGTGAGGGTTCAGGTCTAAGGTCTTTTCAGTGTATAAAACTGACAATGTTAGAAATGAGTTGCATAGTTTTCCCTATAATGCTAGTGAAGCCAAAGGGCCACTTATGTAAGGATATTAGAGTGTCTGTTTTCCAGGGTCCAGGACTGTAACCTGTAGAAAGGGTTAAAAAGGGGTTCAGATATGCCTTATGTATCATTAATAATCAGGCATTGTGGTATGCTGTTTGGTCTCATGGGATTAGTGCTCTTAATTTCTGAGAGGGTTGAGATGACTTGTTCCATAGTAATTATAGGAGGCAGTTGGAACTGAGGAATCTATAGAACATTTAAATATTTAGGTGGAGTAAAACTGTAACTAGATTTGTTAGATAGAATATTAACTACTTTTTTAAAATCTAAGTGGTTAGTGTTGTGGACAAGCTCAGAGCATTGCTGGGCATTAATTCTTAACTTCCTGGCATAGTTCAAAGATTTATAATATTATCAGACTTTCTGTCAATTAAAATAGGTAAGACAAAAAAAAGACAGGAAATACTCAGAATGTGAGATTTTCTGTTGAGAAACATCCATCTCACATTTTAATCTATGCTCATGCATTTTTTTTATTAGCTTTATAGACCGCTTATATTTTTTCTTGTTTCATTTATTCACTCACTTTCCATACCTGATTTATCCAGTACAGAGTCATGGACACTGAAGCCTATCCCAGTTAGTAACTAGTGTGAAAAAGGAAACACTTCTGAATAGAAAGACCACTACAATGTAAGGTACAGGCAGTCACACATCTGCAGACCCTTCTACACCTGGGAGCAATTTAGTATCATCACTTTACCTACCAACACATCTCTGGAGTGGGAAAAAAACAGAACTTTAGGCGAAACCCACATAAACATATTTAGAACATGCAAACTCCATGCAAAAGGCACCCAGCACAAGTATATATATATATATATATATATATATATATATATATATATATATATATATATATGTATGTATAGTTACCTGACACACTGAACTGTCTAAGCAGTGCCAGTTGCATGGCGAAATAAACCGTGGTTTGTGTTTTTGTATGTTAATATAACATAGAGGAAAATGGTCAGTGTGATGACAGGAGCAATGTAGATTACTTTTGAGAGGTTCTAGGTTACAATATGACCTTGAAATAGAAACTACAGTAGTCATGATTGTGTCCTATAACCCTTAAAAGGGTTACTGCTGTTATCATGATTTGGTTATTCACTGTTTTTTATATAACATGACACTGTTAAACATTATAAAATATATGAAAATAAAGCAAGAGAAAAAAAGAAGTTGCCTTGCTTATCTGTTACAACGGGGTCTTCTTTCTCTTATTTCCCACCTCCACTTCTTGAGGATGGATCTAGAAACTTTGGCATCTGTTTGGACTGTACATGGTTATACTGCCTTTAAAATGCAGGAAGGCAGTATAAGCAGGTAAATAAACTAGTCAGAACAACTTGTAAGAAAAATACAATCAGTCTAATTCAGTAAATAGTGTACAGGCACAGCCACATACTGAAATGCTTTACTTTAGTAACAACATTTATGGGGTTTTGCAGCTGAAATTTCTAATGGCTAGATGCTTACTTTGTGTAATCTGTCTTTTGCAATATGATGATTTTGTCTTTCTGAATTTTGCATCTTTATAGTTTAGGTATCTTGTCAGGTGAGTCATATCCTACAGTAAAAAAATATCTCTGTCTTTTTACTTGGTTGTTAAATTCAGAGATGACTAAACGAGAAGATATATATAACACAAAATATAAACTAATAAAGCTATTCTCAAATATAAACACAAAGCATACAAAATTAACAATTTACATAAGAAACACAATTTAATCATAACAGGAAGTACCAGCAAACTAAGGAACTCAGACTAATGACCAATTGAGTAACTGTTGTTTCTTCAGGGAGAAAGACTTTCCTTGGGTAAGGTGCAAGTATTATTCAGTCTTGTAGGAACTTACTGATTGTAGACAGGTATGTTGTCCAAAAAAAGTACTGCTGCCCTCTGCTGCTAACTTCAAGATTGCTTTCACGACCACTTTGATCCAGTTTGTTTGTGCCTTTAGTCTTTTCCTGGTTAGGGGTCGCCACAGCGGAACTCCGGTCCACTAATGATTGGCAGTTGATTTTTATGTACTAGCTTGCCAGGCCTGATGCACAACCTTCAATGAAGGTACACCCATTCAAGCATGTCTCCACACAGAAGACGCTCTAGCTGAGAATTGAACGTCAGTAATACAGCGTCTTACTGTGAGGCAACAATGCTACCGCAGCCCCACCACCGCAGTTTGACCACTTTGATCCTACTGTTTCTTTTTTTATCTGAAAGTTGACCACTTTGATCCTACTGTTTCTTTTTTATCTGACTGTACAAAGTAGCAGTGCCCTCATCTTTGTGACTTGTGCTTTTGGTGTTTATTTATAAGATGAAGAAAGGTGTCCTGATGATGTCAAGGTGCTCATTGAAGCACTTTGTTCTAGAAGGATTTGTTGTGCCAGACCACCTCAGTATAGGCCTCTGACAGCAACTGTCAAACATTAGTAACATCTGGGACAATATATCTACCCACTGGTCATGCATCTAGCAATGTCTCCTGTATTAGTTACTACATCATTGCATTCTGATTATGATTGATAATGTCTGTGGCTTTCATAGATTGTTAGTAGTGGAAGAATGCTTGTCACCTCGGACAAGCCAGGGTGCATAAATGGGATAGAAGACCCAATGACATGCAATAAGATTGAACTATTAATTAAATAAATTAAACCACAATACAGAAATAGAAATTAGCTGTAGTCTCAAGTCAAATGCTCCAGTGCTTTGCTCAGGAAAAGATTTCAGAATGACACAAACTACTAAACAAATCCATTGCCAAAAGCCTTAGCTCAAAAATGGAATGAGAAACATTTGACCTCCAAAATTCCTGCAGTACATCAGGCTAAGAAAATTACCAACAGCTCTGCAAACAGTGTTAGGAGAAGTAATGTTACATATGCTATTTTTAAATGCCGAAATGATGGTCATCATAAAGGTAATCCACATAACACAGAGCAGAGGTGCACAAGTCATTTTCATTTGCTAAGTTGAGAAGGGTGGGTGGCCGTGAAAGCAAGTTACTAGACTACAATGGAAGAGGAGATTGTGAGGAAAATGGAGTGGGCAGACACACCACAAGCAGTTATTCCTTAGTATATTTTTGCCTCCAGCCTTTAAATTCCATTCTCTGAAATGTCAGAGACAGAAGCAGAAGAAAGAAAAGTCTTTCTAGTTCTCATCTGCAACTGCATTCAGTAAAAAGAAAGTCAGGAGAATATAATTTGGCTTTTGCCTTTGATATCCAGTTAAACACAGGTGTGAATTCAGATACTCTACATTCTCTCTATTACAGAGAACACTCAGGTTATCAAGCCTCAACATAAGTATTAAAATAAGTATTGTAAAAATTCCATTTAGCAAGCCAGTACTAAAAGAACCAGGCTCAGTCAATCTTTAGTGGAACTACTGGTTATAACATTCTTAAATGATATAATTGCAGACTATTTACATTTCATTTAGTATAATTACATTGAATCTCTGCATAACTGTTTAAAATGGCATTGAAATGCATATGTAAAATATACCTTTCTTGTGTGGCAAAATATTTTGAGGGTTATATGAGAGGCAACAACTGTGATATATTACACTCAAAAAAAAGGATTCTGGCTTGGTAAGCCTAACGTAGAACTATTTTTAAGGAGTAAGAATATTGTGCAACAAACATTTAATCTGTTGCTACTTCACAATTATAAGGTAACAGCTCTCCCCACTCTAGTCATAAACGCTGGAATATTTTGTACAGATAAGTGAATACATTTGTAACATTCTGTTGCACCATAATGGGAAAAATGAACAAAGAGTGTATCTAATATGTCATAATTTTGATATCAGGAGCAGAATATTATGTAGGGAATTATGTTTGCATATGCATGCATCATGAGCACCTGTATGTATGTATGCATTTTTGTGTGTGTGTGTGTGTGTGTGTGTGTGTGTGTGTGTGTGTGTGTGTGTGTGTGTGTGTGTGTGTCTGCGTGTGTTTGTGTGTCTCTGTGTGTATATGTCCTGTGTGTGCATATGTCTTTGTCTCTCTATCCCTGTGCATATGTGCCTGTGTGTATGTGTGTGCATATCTTTTAGTTATGTACTTACCATAACTTCGGATGTATGGGATCCATCTCGCCTACATTCATATCTGATGGGTTCGGAGCCGATCCATCGGCTCCGACTCGGCCACTATACAATAGAATGAAGTCTCTAATTGGCTGGGCTACCCCTTATCCCAGAATGCACCACGCCTGCTTCCCCAGATCTTGTTTGTTCGCTTTCATACCTACATCCAGACACAGAAACATAACAGCAACTGTAACAAACTAAAGTCCTTCAAGAGAAAGAACTCAGTAGTAGCAACATTTCCTCTAAATCCAATGGGAAGGGGGAAGGAGGGCGGGTACGTATGAATGTAGGCGAGATGGATCCCATACATCCGAAGTTATGGTAAGTACATAACTAAAAGATGTAATGGGATCCTATCTCGCCTACATTCATAACTGATGGGACAGCATCCCTAGCACCTAAATCCTGGGTGGCTCATTGGAAAACACTCCTGAGAACTGTGGAACCAAAGGAAGCTCTACCTCGAGAAGCCACATCTATCTTGTAATGAGAAATAAAGGTGTGCAGAGAAGTCCAGGTAGCGGCCGCACAGATATCATCTGTCGATAATTTGGACTGGAATGCTACAGAAGTAGCCATTGCCCTGGTAGAATGAGCCTTAACTGGGAATGGTAACTCCTTGCCAGACTGTGAATAGATGAAGGAGATGCAATCTTTAATCCATTTGGCTATGGTGGTTTTAGCCACCGGTTGACCCAACCTATTTTCTGCAAAGGACACAAACAGCTGATCTGATTTCTGTGTCTGATTGGTCCTACTTAAATAAAAACGCAGTTGTCTGTGAACATCCAACTGATGGAAAATATATTCTGCGCTATTAGAGAATTTAAGAAAAAACACAGGGAGCTCCAAGGATTGTTGAATGCATAAGGGGGATGCTACCTTGGGCAAGAAAGAGGGATTTAGCTTGAGAGACACTCTGTCTTTGTGAAAAATCAGATAAGGGGGATTAGAACAGAGAGCCTGAAGCTCTGATATCCGCTTGGCAGAGGTTATTGCCACCAAAAAGGCTGTTTTCCAAGATAGAAATTTTAAATCACAAGTAGCTGCTGGTTCAAAGGGACGGGCAGTTAAAGAAGCTAGAACCATATTCAGATCCCAAGGGGGCACAGGATGGGCTATTGGGGGCCGAAGGAGCCACAATCCTTTAAGGAAAGATTTGCAAAGCCTGTTTGCCATCAAGGAAGGCTCAAAGTTGACATGAAAATTAGAGATAGCTGCCAGTTGGTCTTTAATTGTGGAAACTGAAGAGCCCAAATGAAACAAGGAAGCCAGGTATTCTAAAACCTGAGGTACCGGGGCAGTAAGGGGATCTATACCTCGTTGCTGGGCCCATATAGCAAACCTCTTCCACTTACTGGAATATAGTGTAATAGTGGAAGGTTTGTGAGAAGAGGACAATATGTGAATGACGTCTGGAGAAAGAGAATTATGTCTGACTAAGGTTGGAAGTGGAGTAACCAGGCTGCCAACCTCAAAGACCTGAGGGATGGATGAGACTGTCCCAACTGATGAGTTAACAGGTCGGGCACTGGATCCAGAAACCATGGTCCCTCCACCGCATACCTCAGAAGGAAGGGGAACCAAACCTGACAAGGCCAGTATGGAGCGATCAGAATCATGTCGCTTCCTAGATAAATCACCTTCTGTATCACCTTCGGGAGAAGGGGAACTGGAGGGAAGGCGTAAAGTAGACCGGGGGGCCAACTGTGGGCTAGAGCATCCCTGGGACTCTGCCCCTGAGAGGGAGTCAGAGTGAAGAACTCCCTGCATTTTGCATTGTGAGGGCTGGCAAACAAGTCGCAACAAGGGAGACCCCACTTGGCGAAGATGTTTGCAGCCACCCTGTCGCTGAGGGACCACTCGTAGGGCAACAGGAGGGTCCTGCTCAGCCTGTCTGCAATCACATTGGATTTCCCCAGAATGTGCGTTGCCAGAAGGAAACGCTGGGTAGAAATCGCCCAATGCCACACTCTCATGGCCTCTTGGCAAAGAGGGTAGGACCTGGTTCCGCCTTGCTTGTTTATGTACCAGACTACCGACATGTTGTCGGATAGAATCGCAATAGTGCCCCGGGGGAGAACATGATGAAGTGCTTGCAACACCAGTAGCACCGCTCTCATTTCCAGGATATTGATATGTAAGTGCGTTTCATGAGCCTGCCATGTACCTTGGACAGATCTGTCCAGATAATGCCCCCCCCCACCCTATCTGGGAGGCGTCCATGGTCACCGTGGCGATGGGAGGCTGAAGGGCAAAGGGTCGCCCCTGGTCCAGGTTGGACCGAAGCAGCCACCAATGTAGGTCCCGACAGCAAATTTCTGTAATCTGGACTAAGTGGTTCAAGGGGAGGTCCTGAAAGGACCATTGAACCGACAGTAGCCATTGCAGCACCCGTATGTGCAGCCTGGCTAAAGGGACTAGTAGAACAGTTGAAGCCATCGTGCCCAATAACTGCAGAATCAGTCTGGCCTGAACTCGTGATCTGGGTAGCAAGGTTTGAACCTGAGACTGCAGGACCTGAATCCTTTCTACCAGCAAGAATGCCCGCATTCTTCTTGTGTCTAACTCTGCGCCTATAAAGGTAATATGCTGAGACGGCTGCAGCACAGATTTTTCCCAATTGAACGTGATTCCTAATGAATGACCCAAACTGACTGTGGTCATAAGTGCTCGAACTAATAGATGCTTGGTGGTAGCAGTAAGGAGCCAGTCGTCTAGATAGGGAAACACTTGGAATCCTAGTCTTCTCAAGTGAGATGTCACTACTGCCAGACACTTGGTGAACACCCTGGGGGCTGTGGTGAGACCAAAGGGCAGTGCTCGGAACTGGAAATGACTGGTTCCCAGGCGGAAGCATAAGTGACTCCTGGACTCTTGCCTTATCAGAATGTGATAGTAAGCGTCCTTGAGATCTATGGAGCACATCCAGACATCCTTCTCCAATAACGGGAGAATGGACTGAAGGGTGACCATTCGGAATTTGGATTTACAAAGCGATTCAATGATTTTAGGTCCAAAATGGGCCTTAAGTTCCCTGTCTTTTTTGGCACCAAAAATAGTCTTGAGTAAGTTCCTGATCCGATCTGATCGGCGGGGACAGGCTGGATGACTCCTTTTCTTAGCAGCTTCGAGACCTCGACCACTGCTTGATCCCACTGACTGGGTGGCACATCCGGGATTTTCCTCGTAGGAGGAGGGGGCTTGATGAAAGGAATGAGATGGCCTCCGGTTATGGTTTGGAGCACCCACTGATCCTTGGTGATAGATTCCCAAGCCTGTGGGTGTTCCGCAAATCGACCCCCGACTGGCTCCGAAGATGCACAGTCGGGCCACGTGTCAGGGACGTTGAGTGTAGGATGGACCACGAAAGGAATTGCGGTCTCCAGAATTTCGGGGGCCTCTGCCGCCTCTGGGGCGGCATCTTCCTGAATCCCCCCTTGCCTCTAGAGGGGGGAATCACTCGGTGGAGTAGGGAAAGACCTTTAAGATTTTTTGAACCACATTTTCCCTCCTCTCTAGGCCTTGGGGTAAGGTCTAGAGGGAGCGGAAAAATGGGTCCCAACGGCAGTCAAGGTCTTGCCCTCCTGCTCGCATCGAGTCAATGTGTCCTTCACCTTGGATCCAAACAAGGAGGACCCATCAAAAGGGGCATTGGTGAAGGAAGACTTAAAGGCCTCCGCAAAGGGACACAAGCATAACCAGGCGTGTCTTCTAAGAGCCACGCCTGTTCCCGCTGCTCTACTCGCCCCTTCGGCGCATACGAGATTAGCCTCATGGACGAGTTGACTATCAAAGATAGGGTAGTCATCTGGGCCCCAACAGTTTGGGCTAATACCTCCGGAAGGTTACCCGTAAGAGACTCACCTAACTCTTTGAGGAGGTCTCTTTGGAGCCTGGTAAAATGACAAAGATAATTCAGCGACCACAGGGTAAAGGCCGCTGAAGAGAGGGTACGCTTCCCATACCTATCCATGCTCCTGGAATCCTTATTAGGAGGGTGAATAGACGTTGAAGCCTCTGCCACGTCCTGTTGAGTGGCAGATGCCACCACCATCGCATCTACTGCAACTCCTTTTGTCAAAAATTCCTTTTCAGGAGGGGCTGAAAGAAACTTGTTAGGCCTAGCAGGTACCGGTTCCACAGAGTCAGGGTGTTCCCACACCCTTCGAGAAACTAAATCAAGCAATTCATCGAAGGGTGGAGACATCCAGGAGGCGGAGGGCTGGGCCCCAAAAGCCTTGAGGAAAACTGACTCCTCTGCAGAAGGGGTTTTGGACTGCCAATCGCCTCTCTGTCTCAAGATCTTAAGGATATCTGAGAATGAGATGTCATCCGAGGATGATTTAGGGGACCCCTCCACATCATCGAGGTCAGTATCTGATGTGATAGACTCATCCTGGGAGTCAACGTGCTTCCTCTTGCACAATTTTTTTCTTGGAGGTTCATCTGAAGCGGAATCAGAAGGACCCCCCGGGAGAAGGGAACCGGGGGTATCCTCAGGCTCTGGGGCCCTGCTGTCATGGGGGTGAGTTACACCAGAAGCACCAGTTCCCAAGTCTAAGGACAGTGAAGTAGAGACTTGCTGAGCCGGGAAGGACATGGCCAGCGCACTCCTCATGGCCTCAAAGGCAGGACCTCCAGACTCTACGGAGGACACCGGCTGAGAGACCACTACAGTACCGGGAATCCCTGCAGCCGACGCTCCATGGGGGAGACTAGGCACCGAAGCTACCAGTTCCAAAGTGTTCCCCTCGGCCCCAACCGAGGAAGTCCTGGTACCGAACCCTGACTCTGAAGACAGGGTAGGAATGATGGTCGGAACCGAGAGGCTCCGAGGGAGTCTTGGTTCCGACTGGACAACTCTGCTCCACTCTACCATCACCGACTCCAATGGCTCCGAGGAGGTTGGAGGAGGAATCGGATGTGTCGAATTGGGAACTGGCTCCGGAGCCGAGTGGGCTGGAGCCGAGACCATTTTTGCAAAGACCAGGGACTAGAAAAGCCTCTGGATAACTCTGTCCAAATCTGAATCAGACAATCTGGAGGATTTAGAGGAAACAGATGGGGCCTGAGACGACTTCTCTCTCAGCTCCGATAGACCAGGGGACCGGCTCCAAAACAGCTCCAACACTATCAGCACCGGATCCGGAGCCTTATGTATAAGTATCGGCGCCGAAAGAGACTTCGGGGCCGAGGGAGGAGAGTCTGAGCTGCACACCTCCAACGGCTCCGAGACCAAAGGAGCCGAAGCAGGTGATTCGCCTCTCGATCCCCCAACCTGCAGCTCCGACACCAATGGAGCCGAGGAAAGAGGTATCGAGGCAGACCCTTCCCTCCGAAGCCATTGGAGCCGAGGAAGAAGAGGTCGACCTATGCTTCTTGGAAGTCGGTTCCGACGGACTGGTCGGAGCCGACGACCTTTTCTTTTTAGAAGCTGGTGAGGAGGGAGAAGCCAAAGCTTCCTCAAAGGAGGGCTTAATAAGGCCCTTAAGGATCAATTTATTTTTACGTTCTTGAAGGACCCTAGAGGAAAAAGCATGACAGACACTACATGTTTCCTGCAAATGTTTCGGACCCAAACAATATACACAAACAGCATGGCTATCAGTAATAGACATTTTGTAATTGCACTTGGTGCACCTTTTAAAACCAGACTTTTGTTCCTTAGACATCGTAGGACACCACAATCTTCTATCCACATAAGAACAATAACTTTAAAGTAGGGCTCGAGCCCTTGACTCAAAAACGGGACTGGCCAGAGCTACAGAAAAACCAAACGGACAGAAGCCCTCTAACTGAAAACGGGCTTACCCGATAAAGTAGGACGTATAATAGGACGTAAAAAACAACTCCAATAAGCAAAAATCACCACATTAACTCACAAATAAGGGCAAGGGCCCTCTAACTTAAATGGGCCTTGCCCTTTAAATAAATAAAATTTCAATCACGCTGAAAAAGTTTAACACACACATGAAAAGCTGTTAAAACAGCTGTTTGTTAATTTAGTGAAGAAACCCCTAGGTCAAAAGACCAAAAAAGTAACAATAAACTACTTAGCTCCAGCCAAGTTGAGACCACGTCTAGCTTTGAAAAGCGGCAAACGAGATCTGGGGAAGCAGGCGTGGTGCATTCTGGGATAAGGGGTAGCCCAGCCAATTAGAGACTTCGTTCTATTGTATAGTGGCCGAGTCGGAGCCGATGGATCGGCTCCGAACCCATCAGTTATGAATGTAGGCGAGATAGGATCCCATTACATCTGCTTTTTTAATGTAATTTTCTTGGACAGTGTTTAGCCTGTTAGTGCTTCCTCCTTGTGTTATTAAAATATTGTAAATTCTAAGTTATCTTACATTCAACTCTACTTTTCAGCCACCACTACCAGCTCTTCTGTATTATCATCTACTCTACTAGAAATCTGGAAAAGACTAAATACTCTAAAGCTAGCCATTTACTAACACAAAATGGTCCATATTTAAAATATTTGAAACAAATAACATCTTCATTTTAGATATGTGCTCTACATTTTCATTAGTCAGACTGTATAAATCACGGCCAATAAAGCTGAACTTGAACCATTTAATCAATCATCAATTTTAGTGCATATTTAAAAGTTTTATTCCTGTGCAATTTGTAGGCCTAAAGCAGCAATAAGCTGTTTAAGCTGAACATATCTGTAATTCACATTAGTTACAATATTTCCTTCATGGAAATTCATGAGTGCTCTGAATATGAATGTGGAAGTTATTTTCTCAGCATGCTCTGCTTTTATTCCCTAATGCACCACACTTCTCTACAGACCTGAAGCAATCCCATCTATGAAATGGACATATCAGGTGCAGATCGTTCATTCTTACCATCTCTGAATTCTCTAAAGTCTAGAGGCAAAGTACTTTGTATCTTTGCAAGCAATATGCTAAATTGTTATCAATGATGTGTTTGTTTGTGTCTATATATATATATATATATATATATATATATATATATATATATATATACGCGTGTGTGTGTGTGTGTGTGCGTGTGTGTGTGTGCATTTTATATATATATGGCTCTACTTTAAAACATAGAAATTTCATAATGTTGAAATTCAAAACATTGAAACCAAATCATTGAAATCACAAAACACTGATCGGGCTGGATTCAAGAAGGCTTGCATGGAGTCTAAGAGTAGAGTAAGACTCCATGCAGTCGACATGTCCGCCGAGCGATCCAGGAACAGCAGCTAGGGGAGTGCAACAGAGCTCCTTAAATGAGTCCTACACGGACAGGGCTTGGATATGCAAATTACCTCAATTGCAGGTGAATGATATGCAAATGAGGTAAATTTGCAATCCAGGAAACCCGAACCTGTCCGAGTAGGAGTAGTGTTATTTGTAGAAATGTACTCAGTTGATAACTGAGTACGGTTCTGCAAATAGCAAAACAGAGCCATGACAGCTCCAAGAAAAGGTTGCATTCACATGAGTAAGCATGCCAATGGCCAAAAATACGGCCATTGACAACGTTAAGTGATGCAAATTAAAAAAAAAACTTTTTTTTTCATCCCGATTTCCGGGGTTTAAGCGTAGTGCAGCGCCGCACAATCGCGCTGCGCTCTAAAAACAAGAAAATCAATAATAAAGATCCACAAATGTGGATTTTAATGCTAATATGAATTTACAATGCAAGTGAATGGCAGGCTGAAGACAACATGGCCACCGAGTCGAGGTTGCTAAGGGGGGAAGCTCAGTCTAAGAGATATAACCAAGCATTAGTAGCAATCCTATGTAAATGAGGGTTAGGATAGTGAACCACAGGTTTACACAGCAAATGAGCACAGTCAGTGGAGTGTAGGAGTAGGATAAGGGGAGTAACAGAGTAGAAGATAGGTGACATCATGAGGGGGGTATGTATGAAAGAAGTGAAGCTCACTAGAGCAGAGTGGCATGGCATGTGTCATCTGTCATTTACACATCATTGAAAGAGGTGTGTCAACGGGTAGGCTAGGTAAAGGCAAGAAACTGAAGATGTATACCGTGGATAACACTAATGTTTCTTGCTGAGCGGGTATGCGTGCATGTGCGCCTGTAAACCTGAGTAAGACAGTGTGAGCGCACGTTTAAGCCAGAGTAAGCATGTATAAGACTGTTTAAAGAGTTGTAAGCGCGTTTGCGCCAGTGTGCGCGTTTTAACAAGAATAAGCAAGTTTTAGTTTGTGTAAGCATGTGTGCGTGCATGTGAGCTGCTGGGCATGTGTTTGCACTTGTGTGCGTGGTGCTGCCCTCCGAGGAAACAGAAAGGAAAAAGGAAGCACAACAAATAGTAGGAAGCTACCAGGGAGTACGAGCAGAGCTAGCAGGTGAAAACAATCAGAATCAGGCAATTACACAGGCAGTACACTAGCCCAGCCCAGCACTTAAAACTCTGCAAACAACAGTCCATTACGTTTCTCTCAAGAGACACTGCAACACTGCAGTAAGCTAATAGAAGTGAAAACTGAAAAAGCTTTACTGAGACAAAGAAATGTTAGAGGCTGCCATTGCTGTTATAAGGCGACATATGCAACATGCTGAGGGTGGTGACAATGCGAATGCTGCTGGACAACCCACAGTGAGGAGACGGAGAAGAGTGTACAGACCCAGGGTAACCTACCAGGGGCTACATGAGCTGGAGATAGTGGAGCACTATAGAGTGGACAGAGACCTCTTGCAGCAAATTGTTGAGCGGTGCAGGCCACGCCTCACACACAGAACCAACAGAGGGGAACCCATCCCAGTGTAAACCAAGGTATGTGTTGGCCTAAGAATATTAGCAACAGGTACCTTCCAGAGACCAACTGGTGATATGATGGGGATATCACAGCCATCAGCATCCAGGATACTGCACCATTTCCTGGATGCCATGTCAGCACATGTCGGTGATCATGTATATTTCTCCAATTCCCATGAGGTATTGGCCAGCAATATGCATCTCTTCCAGCAAATAGCTGAATACCCTGAGGTAGTGGGTGCAATTGACTGCATGCACATATGCATCAAAGCACCAGCCGGTGAGCAGGGTAGGGTCTACTTCAACTGCAAGGGCTTTCCCTCCATCAACTGCCAGGTCATGTGTGATGCCCAGGGCATAATATTGAATGTGTGTGCTGGCTGCCCTGGAAGCTACCATGATTCCCATATCTGGCATCTGACATAGCTGTACCAGACATTTGCCAGTGGGGACATCCCACATGGTCACCTAGTGGGGATGCTGGCTATGCACTGGAGCCGTGGCTGATGACACTCATCAGAAACACACACACACACCTGAACAGGAATGCCATAATGAGGCACACGCACAAACACAAAATGTAATTGAGCATGTGTTTGGGCTGCTCAAGTCACAGTTCTGGTGCCTGGACACATCTGGTGGAGCCTTGCAGTACTCACCAACTACATGCACCGAAACTGTCATGGTATGTGCTATGCTATATAATATGATCCTGCAAAAACAGCTGCAGCAGGACCAGCATAGGCCTGGGCCAAACAGCCCCCCACCATTGCCAAGGCCATCACAGGCACAGCGAGACTCGGAGGAGGAACAACCTGAGCCTGCCCCAGTAGGCAGAAGGAGACGTGCTCAGTATGCTTTGGCCTTGTCAAAGAGGCAACGCATAGCACATACACTGGCTCAGTAGGAACTCTGGAAATTATACCTCTCTCTGACTCACAAATATAGTAAAAGGGATGCCTAAGTTGACACTACCTGCTTCCAAACATGTATAGGGAGTGTAGCATGTGCATCTGACATAGGCAGCCCTGCAGCACCACCTGAGGCATGATTGCCATGTGTTAAGCAATATAAAGCAGTGCTAAGCAGCATTTACCACCTTGTAGTATATGTAAACAAAATCGCACACACCAACTAGCACAACTGTGGTCAATGTTGAGTAATATTGGGCAATGTCCAGCAATGTTGGTTAATATTGAGCAATGTCGAACAAGCCTGGTCTAAGTAGGGCATAGCTGAACAAAAGCCAACATGCTCATATTTGCTCTACTGGCCCTTAAGCAGCCTGGTCTGCTCAGTATGAAAATATAAAGCAGTGATGGACCTCGAACCCAGGATACTGTGCACTATAGTCATAGTACTGAACCACTAAACCATGACAGTATTGCAGTGGTCAGCCTGTATGAAGAAATGTTGATAAGTCTATGCAAAGTATCTCATGGAAACCCTGCAGGCACAGCATAATCCCTGCCGAGTTATGACACAAAGGTGAGTCCTGCAGTAAGAATAGAACCTGACTTTCAACAAACACAGTATAAATGTTAATATTGGTCATGTTCACACACATCAACAAATGCAGTGGACCTCAGATAGCAACATACTGAAAGGTCACACTGGGCATGCTCACACACTTGAATAAATGAGACAAATGTCAGGCAACAAAACACGGAAAGCCTGAACTGGGCATGCTCACACAATTAGGCCATGTCTGAGTACAGCAGTAGGCCACACATATCTGGCAGTTGCATGTGTTAACTCAGGAACCTCTCACTATCCAGCAATCCACACTGTGCACACAGTTATATGACAAGAGACACATATATAATATAGTGGAACCCTGTCATAATCAAATATGTTCTGCAGATACCTAAGTTGTTCACAGAAACTGGGAAAGCAAAGATGATAAAAACCTGCAAACAGTATCAGCAATAAACATTGTGCATCCCGAACATTTAATCATATGTTCAGAGGTCGATACTAGGCTATCTGACCTAGGGCATGTACAAGCCTAGCCAGTGTGTGTTTGCCTTTCGCAACCCTGTCAGATTACTATACTCTACCTGTGAATAGTAGGTCACACAAGATAGCCCATGTATATTTAGTCTAGTGTGCCTCTGTCTAGCAGGGACCCAGAAGATATCCCAGGGGTAAACATACGATCACCCATCCAGTTGTCAAGATGTTTCCTGTAGGTGGTCAGTGGGTGGCTCTGCCTATGTGAAACCGGGATTAAAATCTGGAGTGAGTGGAGCCTCTGGGATAAGAATCTGTCCCTCCAGCATGTCCTATTAACATCTGTGCTGAGGTATATGTCCCTGGAGTGTGTAGCTCCAAGGGAGTCGGATATCCTGAGGTGGAGCATGTCCAGTAATTCTGGGTTGGGTATTTCTATAAACAACAGGCACACATCATATCCGAGTAGGCAGTAAGCGACTGAGTAGAGCTGGAGTTACTGTATCCGAACTGTGCAGGGCATCCATGTGAATCCCTAGATCTGCTTGGTAAGGAACTTTTGTGGCCATTACAGTTGCTGCAGGTGTCGGGCAAGGTACATTCCAAATGTGGCATTGTAACCAAGCATGGTTGTGATGAGTATAGGGGCACAATGACCTCACTCGATCTAAATGTGAAACCATATGGTATATGGTGGTCTATATAGAAGGTCTGTCTAACCAGTTTGGCAAAGTGATTGTCAAAGGTGACAGTAAGAGCAAGTTGTGTCCCCAAACCCCTAACAACTCCTATCATATGTAATGGATTACTACCTATGTGGTAATGTGTGGGCATGTTGTTATTCCCAAAGGGGATGACTATGCAACTAATGGCATTTAGCTGTAGGCCATGGCTCAGGCACCAGTAATCCATCTCTGTAAGACCCTGTTTGAGTATGCATGTGCCAGCTGGAGAGTTGATTATGGCACCCAGTTTGCAGTCATCTGCGAACATGGTCAGCCATATTCCTCCCATGTTAGCCCGTACGTCAGACAAATATATACTGAACAAGAGAGGTCCCAGGACTGAGCCTTGTGGGATGCCATGTGTAACTGGTGTATAGTCAGACATGGCACCTGCAATACTGACCATGTGGGTGCTATCCCTGATCCAGGTAGCAATCCATTGTGTGAGGTATGTGTCCATATCGACGCTGGTGAGCCTATGCATAATGGCCGAGTGGGGTATTGTGTTGAAGGGTTTTGCAAGGTCCAGGTAGGCTGTGTGGACAACCGTCCCTACGTCGATGGACTTAGTAGTAACCATTTAAAAAATACAAACAGGTTCAAGAGGCAAGATCTGCCCACAACAACGCTGAAATGTGTAGGACACAGTATCTGTAGAATCCCGATGTCTATGTGTATGAGTCCCACAACAATATGCTCCATAGCTTTGCAGAACAGGCTAGTTAGGCTTATAGGGTGATATTGTCTGTGGTCTGTTGTGGCACCAACTCTGTGGAGCGGGACCACTGTCGCTGTACGCCATTCCTTGGGTACATATCCTGTAGTAACTCCGATATTGAACAGTGACTTAATGTGAGGGTTACGTCTGTCATGAAGCTCGTGGAAGATGCAGGCCGAGACACCGTCTGGTCCCATTGATGCTGTGTTGTCCACTTTGGGGAGGGCAGCACTCACCTGTTAATTTGTGATGTCAGGGAGGTTACACTCTGCTGGGATGGATAGTTGCTCCTTAGGGGGGATGGGGGGAGACATCTGCACTGAACCTGTTTGCCAGGATGTTGGCAATGTCAGTGGGTTCAGGGTATGTTTAGTCAGTATGCAGTAACTCACAGCCTATCAGTGAGTGCCCACCCAGGTTCCTGACATAACTGAAGAAGGCCTTGTGATTGTCCTACGTGTCTGGTGCAATTGTCTGTTAGAAGCGGGCCTTAGATAAATTCATGAGTGATCATAGCTGTCTGCTAGTACAGATCACAGATGCCTTCCCTGTCTGGGATTGTGCTCAATCATGTTGTAGCTTCCTCCTTTCACTGTATAGCTTATTAATGGCTGGGGTCTACCAGACAGGTACCCTGCCATTGAAGGAGTGAGTCTTGTTTTTATCTGGGATAGCACAATCCATGCAGTCCACTAGGTGCCCATAGAATGTGTATGTAAAGGATTCAGCAGTCTGAGCTGTATTTACCACTGTCCCAGGGTCTCTGAAGGATACCACCTTGCTTTGGTGAAGTGAGATGTTTGCTTATGAGAAGTTCACCAGGATTACCCAGGATGGGTGTGGGGATGGGATATGGATGTCCAGTGGGATAAATGTATGTTCTGACCTTACCAATGAGGGGTATATCGCTGGTGTGGAACATAGAGTCCCCATGTTGGTGATGATCAGGTCCAATAAGTCTTCCCCTCTTATGGGTGTGGTGACCGGTTGTGCCATAGCATATGAGTTTACAAATAGTAGCGACTGTTGGGTGAGGGTGTTGCAGCTTGAGTAGTATCCCCAGTCAATGTTTGGGTATTTGAAGTCACCCAATATAATGGTGTTTGGGGATGGGGAGACCTTCACATTCTCCATTGTTCTCAGGAAAGCCGAGTGTGGTTCCTGAGTTTGGGAGGGTGGTCTGTAGCAGGCAACAAACTGAAAGGCAGTTTTGCACAATGTTAGTTGCATATGTATGGTCTGCGATGCTTCATGCAGTGCTACTAACCCGGAGGTGTGTGTATCTGTGATGTATATGGATACTCCCCCTATTTTTGTTGTCCATTCCGAGTCTTGTGGTCAGAAAGCATGGTATGAAACATACCCTGGTAGTGCTGGTGTGCATTTGTGAGCCTGAACCAGGCATCTGTTAGTGCACAGATATCGCTATTCTCCATACTGAGGAGAGTCCTGAGTAGGCACAATTTGAGAGTAACACATCTGGTGCTGAGCAAGATTACCCTTAGTTTAATTTACTCTGTAATGTCTATGGAGGTGGGTTTGTCTTTTGAGCCCTGCTTAAAAAAGCCACTATGGTGGTAGCAAGAGCTTTAGCCAGTATTCGAAAGTCCAAGGGTGACAGGTGCAAGCTGTCCATAGCAAAGCTACGTGGCATGTCGAGCATGTCACCCCAGGCTGACAGAAACTGGATCCCCTATGAATGATACCAATATGTTAGCCAACTGTTAAACATGATACGTTTGTCTGTATACTGTGACATCATACTTGGTGAGTGTAAGATACTACACAAGGCCAGGGTCATACTGGCCTGGCCTACATAATCAGAGAGTTCCTCTATGTATCATGTCATGTTTTCCATGGAGGAACGTCCGAGGTTTTCTGCACCAGCATGGACAATGATGGAGCCATTTCTGTACTTGCTGTGGAGTGACCTGAGTGCATGTGTTATGTGGAAGATCCTGGCACCCAACAGACAGCTCAAAGTGACCATCCCCTTGTCCGGCCTGGTGAGTGGGACATCAGTGTGTCTGACAATAACTGTCACCTATTACAAGTGTATTAGGTGTGTTGCTTAGCCCAAAGAGCCAGTGACTGTGTGGCACACTGACATTGTGAACTATGTGATATGTGGGTATTGTAGTGGGGTAGCAGTTGTTTGTGTGTCGGCTTTGGAGGTCCCTGCTGCTTAGGCAGAGTTTATTTAGAGCCTCCGAGTATGTTTATGTGTGATAATGTGGTTTGATTGCTGTCGCTATAGGTTTATGTGAGACTGATATGTGGTGTGTGTGGTTACCTTCACCACCTGATAGACTGTGCCAGTCATGAGTCAAGAGAGCTCAGCCTCCCTCCTGTATGTCAATATAGTTGCATCTCTCACATATATCTAAGTTTGTTGTGAGGAGGAGAGGGTTGTCTGTGTACATGAGGCAGTTGTGACACTGGGTCAAAATCACAATATTCACCAGCTGGACTGGAGAGTACACACGAAACCGACCCCTGGACATGCCAGGATATTATGATGACATACTCTGTAGACTGATCACAAAGGATCAGTAGGGTGTTAAGTGTGTAAAAAGAGTATAACAGGGATTAGTGCTCAGGTTTGTCAGTGTTTTCTAAAGAGTAGCTGCAAAGGAGTCCAGACGGAATCATGACACCTCCTTCAGCTATGTCATAAATAGCAATGTACACTCATATATGTCCTGAGTCCGGACCAACTGTACTTGACTGACAATGCCGACATCCTGTCAGACAGGCCCATATATACATACCTACCTCCCACTGCCGAAAATCGCTATCATCATACCTGGAGATATCACATGTAGAATGGGTGAACAGCTCCCCCCAAAGCCGAAAGCATGGCAGCAATTGGATTACATTGTTTCCCTATATGTGTCATGAATGAACTACAGAACAAACAGACCCTGCACCTGAACAGTCTTTTGAGCCTCACCCTCTCCACAGGACCTGGAACCATTGAATGTGTTACAGCAACATATGACTCTCCCCACAAGTGTTGGTGCACAACACACCATGGGAAGTGTAGTCCAGTAAGCCTATGAAGTCTGATTTGCAAGGCCATGGAGTCCATCATGGTTGAAGTCATAAACAGAGCTATTGGAAGCTGACAAACACACAACCCTACCAACTGTGGTATGTTCATGTGCAGATCATGGTTCCCAAACATGCTACACTGTTTGCAAAGCAGCCACCCAGGACATACATCACTGAACAGAGCTACACATGTCTCACATAGACTTTGAATAGCCCTTTATCAACATCCCAGATACATGTCGTATCTACAAAACCAACAATCTGTGCATAAATATGTGTTGACATATGAAGGAATGTCAATTTGTCCACAGATAGATAACACAAGCTAAGAATGATGTGGTTCTGTTCAAGCTGCTGACACCTGCCGACCCACATGGCTCATTCCTGGGATTGCATAAAACAAAGTGTACACACATTACCATGTCCAGTCTGATGATGTCAGCATCCTACAAATATAGCAGGAGAAAAGAAACTGCCCAGTAAGGCATATAGTGTGTCGTGTTAATGCGTATTTCTCTAGTGTCATAACATAGCTAAGTAGGGGTTTAAATCCTGCAATTGCTGACTGTGTGTGTGTTGGGGGTGTGTATGTGTGTGATTTCCTTGGAGAGGAGTGCCCTTTTTGGAGACTGGGAAAATACATTACAAGAGGTACATTCCTCTTTGGAAAGTCTGATGATGTCAGTATCCTACAAATATAGCAGGAGAAAACAAATCACCCAGTAAAGCATATAGTGTGCAGTGTTAATGTGTATCTCTCCAATATCATAACGTAGGTAGGGGGTTGAATCCTGGTATTGCTGACTGTGTGTGCATGTGTGTGATTTCCTTTGAGAGGAGTGCCCTTTTTGGAGACTGGGGAAACACATTAAAAGAGGTACATTCCTCTTTGGAAAGTTTGATGATGTCAGCATCCTACAAATATAGCAGGAGGAAACAAAGCACCCAGTAAGGCATATAACATGTCGTGTTAATGTGTATCTCTCTCGTATCATAACATAGCTAGGTAGGGGTTTGAATCCGGCAATTGCTGACTGTGAGTGATTTCCTTTGAGAGGAGTGCTCTTTTTGGAGACTGGGAAAACACATTAAAAGAGATGCATTCCTCTTTAGAAAGTCTGATGATGTCAGCATCCTACAAATATAGCAGGAGAAAACAAAACCCCCAATAAGGCATATAGCGCTTCGTGTTAATGCATATCTCTCTAGTATCATAACATAGCTAGGTAGGGGGTTGAATGCTGTAATTGCTGACTGTGTGTGTGTGTGTGTGTGTGTGTGTGTGTGTGTGTGTGTGTGTGTGTGTGTGTGTGTGTGTGTGTGGAGGGGTGATTGTGTGTGATTTCCTTTGAGAGGAGTGCCCTTTTCGGAGACTGGGAAAACTCATTAAAAGAGGTACATTCCTCTTTGGAAAGTCTGATGATGTCAGCATCCTACAAATATAGCAGGAGGAAACAAAACACCTAGTAAGACATATAGCGTGTCTTGTTAATTCTTATATCGCTAGTGTCATAACATTGGTAGGGGTTTGAATTCTCTGAATGCTGACTGTATGTGTGTGATTTCCTATGAGAGGAGTGCCCTTTTTGGAGACTGAGAAAACACATTAAAAGAGGTGCATTCCTCTTTGGAAAGTCGGATGATGTCCGCATCCTACAAATATAGCAGGAGAAAATAAAACACCTAGTAAGGCATATAGCGCATCATGTTACTGCACATCTCTCTAGTGTCATAGCATAGCTAGATAGGGGTTTGAAACCTGCAATTGGTGAGTGTGTGTGTGTGTGACACTGTTGGTCAATGCGGTGTGGGTTTTGCTTTTACTATGCTATGACATATCAGGATTAAAACAATATGTGCATTGCACACATCAGGTATCTGTGTGGCAAATAAATATATGTACATGTGACCTCAATTAGTACATAGATGTGAAGCCTGCATACTACATGAATACATTTGTTTCCTTTGACAGATTGTGCCGCTGCTTCTCAGATCGTAGGTCACATATGTATGTATGTGACAAGGCCGGCCACTGTAGTGATCTGTGGCCAAGGTCATCTGTGTCACACACACCCATGACAGTTACTATAGAGTAGTGTGAGTGAGGGTACATGCCTGGGGTATATGTCAGACATGTTCATACACAACAATGACTGGCAATAATGGACAGTCATTATAGGTGTACAACAGCCTTGAATATACATTCAGGCCCCTAATGTCTTATGTGATACACCGAGGGACTCCACAATACCTCTGGATATGTGGATACCAAGGGACAGATGACATAACACGTGGCCGTAGGTGCACATTGGTACCCAACATACATGTCGGGGGCTACCACCTATGTGGTACTGTCGAAATAGTATGTATAGTAAATGTGGATGACTATGCCATAGTCGGCTTAGTGCAATACAGCATGTGTTGGACAACATGTATCTGTCTGTATGATACCCTTGTGTAGGATATGTGTCACATCCAGAGAATGCATTGCAGGCCAATGCATGCATTTCCAGATGTGGATGGACATATCCCTAGTGTGCTTACATGTACCTAAGAGGCCTATATGCCAAATAGGTGTGGTCCCAGGAATGGGTGGTGGTCAATACTCCTGGTTACTGTTATAGTATAGTACCGGAAGGATCCCGCTGTTACTGTGTTCCCTACAACTGTGTGTCAGTTGTCAGGACATCATCTAATGACTGGTTATAGTCATGCTATTTAGGTTGTGTATACTACCAGAATGCAAAACATTGACAGATATTAACAGTATCCCCACATCATAGTGTCAACCCATATACACATGTGCACCCATGTTAATACATATCTGTAGTAGAATGCATACTGGCCATCGAGAGATACTATGAGATGTTAACAATGTGTAAAACAGGGTATGTCACACATCCCATGTGTCCACTATGCATGTACATGCAGACAGTGCACATCCACCATGTTCACAGAGGTACACCTGCTAATCTGTACTGCACACATCACACATGTACTGTCCACTCACTAACACATGCTGGCAACACTCTACACTTCAGCCAAGTGGCACATGGCCGGACGATACATACTCAGACCTAACATTGGTGTAAACAATTCTACATTGACAATCAGAGCTTTGATGCATCATGCCTGCTCAGATATACCTACAAGGATATCATTACACTTTCCTGTTGACAACTTGCTAATATTGCTACACTGCTATAATGTCACCCTGTGAATCAGCACCATGTTAGCCTGTTCCTGCATCAATGTTACAGATGACAGGAGGTGGCACAGGTGTCATCATATGCACAGGGTGTGGTGTTGGTTTGCCAGAGCCCGACATTGACCCATCCAATCAGCATGTCTGTGTGTGCGTGTGTGTGTGTGAGGGACAACAGTATAGCATGGGCCAATGTTGATGTAATGTGTGTGTATGTGTGAGCCCTAGTTGTTTGGTTAACATGTGTGTGTCTGCATGCACATAGCTCCACCATGTGGCTGCCATATACGGGAGGTTGTGGGACAGCCACAGACTGCACCTGCCAGGCTGTACAGATCACTGTCTCTGGCCACGGACACAGTACCTGTGCCTGGCAGGGGTGCTACGGACAGTATCGGGTACCAACCCTGACTAGATACTATCATCAGAGGCAGAGGTATGTTGAGTGAACCCATGTCCCTGCTGGGACTGGCCAGAGCCATGTGCACTTGGTCTACTAGGATGGTCAATCGACAGGCCAGCCCCAGCATTGCTGGGGCTGGTACTGCCACTACGGGAGTGGCTGTGATCTGTGGGCCATCCGTGATGACTGAAAGCTGTTGATGTTGTTGGCATGCGTCCGTGTCAATGTCTCACCTGTCCCGCATGGTCCTGGCTCATGGAAAACACATTGTAGAGGGCATCTAATGTCTCCCCAAATGTCTATCAATGATCTCGGTGTAATTCCGGATGGCACCGGCAAGGTCATAGATGCTGTCATTGATAGCAGTGTAATGGGCCCTCTGCACACTTAGGCCTGTCTGGTGTACCATTCCATACGTGCCTGTGCCTGCATTACAGCCCAGAACATAGTCATGGTTGTAAGACCTGTGAGGGCATGTCTGCCAGGGGCAATACGACGAGCGGTGTTCCCCACAAGAACCCCTGGACATCTGCCTATGTGGTACTGTTCCAGGAATCTGGGTATGGCTGCTGTGAGGGGATGCAGGTGCCATAGGTACCACAGTATCCTGGTCAATGCCAACTGTATGCTGTCCCCCGGCTAAGGCCATTGGTGATGAAGGATGTATAGGCAGTATGAGTATGCACATAGATGGAGTTGAACGCTGTGTAATGTCGATTGCCGGACCAATGACAGACCCTGTCAAGCCTGCCTGTGACACAATACATGTCTCATCATCTCCACTGTTTGTGGCACTGACGTCAGGTTCCCTGCTGCATTCAGCCACCCCAAACTCAGCACCTGTGAGAGGAAGATAGGAAACACACTTTACAATTTGTACATGATGTTAGCACACATGTACACATGCACACATGAACACATGCACACATGAACACATGCACACATGCGCTCATGCACACATGAACACATGCACACATGCACACATGAACACATGCACACATGAACAAATGCACACATGCACACATGAACACATGCACACAAATACACTCCTCTCTACAGCAGATACACACACACACACACCAGCAATCCAACACATAATCAATAGTGGGTGAAAGTGGGTGACAGTATCACAAGGCAAACAGTCAGCTCACACGTGTCAGCATGCAGAATATGTGTTGCTCAAGACCATGCAGTGCAAGTGTAGATGGCCCTATTTCATGACAGTATACATGGCTTTGATGCATGTGTGTAGTTGTTCAGTGATTAGCTACACCCTGGGAACATGTGTACATGGACACAACATTGCTGTGCAAGTATTATCAGCTCTGCAATGTCCTGTGCACCATCACTCACAGGTATACATACCATGGCTGCATGTGTTATCTGTGTGACACATATAGTTCCATGTCTGATTACAGTGTCTGTGCCCATAGCAGATAATACTGGGCACAGGTGTAGCACATGCATGCTGTGTACACACATGGGATGAGTGGTGCTTGTAGATGTGAAGGAATCCAAATGCTTGACATGCCCATTGTACAGTGGTTATGGTGAGTGTGGGACATATTGCAGATATGTCGGTGCCAGCCATGACATGGTATGCTACACGACTGCAACATTAAACACACATACCCAATGTGTGTCATGTGACCTATACACCCAATAGCATTCCAGGACATATATGTGTCACTTTGTACAGATGGCGACTGCTATGCATATTGTGTATACTGGCATATGTAAGCACACACACAACATGCTATGCATATTGTGTATAGGTGCATATGTTTGCACACACACATCATTGAGGTGCAAAGCAATGACTGCTATGTGTAGTACTGTGGTCACTGTAACTGGATGAGGTGTAGTACCATGAGCCATCATCATCATGCATCATGTGGTCACTCACAGCTACTAATGTGTGACAGTCCACCGCCTAGCATGCTGTACCTGTACTGCAGTGCCGTGGCTACATTCACAATTACACAGCCACTTTGTACATGGGTGTGTGGGTGCCCAATAGGGAACATTGCCTAACATGACTGTGTTATGTGTTGAAGAGTGTTACACAGCCCCATGATAGGCCTCTACCCCTGAGGTTTATCATGTCTGTGTGGATGACGTGGGATACTGAAGTGTGACCTTACAGCAGGTGTGTGGTAATGCCATATGTAGCATGTTGAGGTATACTGCATATGATAAATGTGTTATGTTGTGTACAGCTGTAGCAACTATGGCTATCCAATGTGCAGTACCGTGATGCCACAACTGTGTCTGATGCTCTGTGTATTGCATGTCATTGAGGCAGCTACTGACATTACTGAGCTGTGCAATGTCTTACAGCAAACATGCATGGCATGCATTATGCGTAGGTGTGTTACGTTTACATGGCCTACACCTCACCTATGACATGCACATTTCATTACCAACATTGCAGTTATACCACACTCACCAGCATGGATCATCTGCCCTGCTGTCACACCAGAGGGACCTATGAGAATATGAGAGAGTTCGTCAGTGGCCACAACTGTGACATTGCTACTGTGGGTTTGCTAAACTACAGTAGAACAACAGTCGACAGTCACAGGTGCACAGATAATATTCCAAATATCAGTATTGCACAACACTAGGTAGCACAACTGCTAAACACACAGTAAACATCTCACGTAGACATAATCTAACAATACAGGTAACTGTAGTCTACAGATAGGGCATGTTACCAGCACGTTCCATGTGAACATGCTGGGTGGCTCCGGCCTCCATGAAGACACATGTGTGTGGGAGTTGCTGTTGTTGTCCTGGAGCCACCATGCTTAGCAGCAGCTCCTCCACTCTGGTGAGGGGGGATGAATGGCCACCCCACCACCTGTGGTAAGCTGTTGTCTCTGGATATCAGACCCACACCGCCGGACATGTCTAATTAAATCACTGCAGTGATGGCGTACCTGCTTATATGTCCGGTTATGCATGCCTATGTCATTTACCCGATGAACAAGATCTTGCCACAGTGCAGTCCGCTCATTCTGGTGCTGGCAGTGTATAGTGCTGCACCAGGCTTTGCTGGATCACCTCTTCCTCCTCTGCTGTGTAAGAAGGGTTATGTTGGTGGGCCATCAGGCTGAAAGAAAAATGAACAATATGTGTGAGTGAGTCCTGCACACTTTACACCCTTAACCACAGATATCACTTCACTGCCATATATACCATCCATTTGTCTGTCAGGGGATACACACGTTCAATACCACATATTGGTTCTCAGTCCACAACTGACTATCAGTGCCTGGCACATTATATCAAACCACTATACAACAGTACCCGGCACACTGTTTGTGACACAATGCACAACCTCGCCACAGGGGTATATATTACACTAATGCACGAACAAAGATGTCATCCATTGCAATGAATATAAAGTACAGTTACAGTAGTACCAGTAAACCACCATAGTCGTTGATGCCATAGCCCTGCCTAACATATGTGCACAGTTGTTAATATAGGTGGCATACTGCTGTAACAGTGTATATATGTTGCTAGATACACACGTATACCCTGTAACATACATATGATTGCGGCCATGGTACAGGCATAATTACACACACATCAGACAAACATGCAACACACCATGGTATGCCAACACAGATTAGCTTTACCTGTGTACCATACAGTACTGTGTGCCACTACTTACAAACCCTTATACCTGAGTTATGTCCTCTGTGCAGACTACAGGAAACACACAAGACAGTGTTTCCAAGCAATGTGAACACACACCATACTGTGCTGTCTAGGCGTACAGCTTCAAGTAGTACTACAGTTCATATGGGAATCAGATTCACCAGCAGTACCACTCACTAAACATACATGTATTGCTTTAGCCTACAATGGGACACTACAGTCGTCAACAAGGAACTACATCACATCATATGCCATAGTACTATGTCTGCCTAACAATAACATACACATCTTTTGCTGGCCTCACAGCTAGGATAGACACTACCATGTCAGATACAACTTCACACTATGATATCACACCTTTACAGACCTTGCACACATTCAGCGTTACACTTATTCAACCTCACATAGCAGGTATTGCATTGAGTACATGTGTGAGTGCATAGTGTCATAGGTAGGTGAGATGCTATTGGCCCTAGAACCTACAGCAGCCTAGCCATATGCTACCCTGGCCTTTGTCACACATGTACTTTGATTTCATTTGCCCCTGTCAACCAGAACCACAGAGGGGATTCCTGGGGTGTATTACCAATCTCCCAAACAATCATCAGGGTTTTTTATGACAACTGCTAATGAGGAGCCTAGTTTGCTATTGCTAGGTGGTCTTTTCCAGAGTATGCCATATCTCTGAGTTAGGAACCTATCCCTCCAGCATGTGCTGTTTAGTGAGCTGATGAGGTTTAGTGCCCTAGTGCATGTAGCCTGGAGGGATTGTGATATGTTGCCATGGTGGTTATCACACAGCTATGGGTCTGACATACCTCTGTATGTCCGGCAGAGGTCACCTCTGTGTGGGTGTATGCAATACAGTCTAGCTGTGGTTTTGTGAGTCAGTCTGCATAGGGCATCTGTTTGAGGCCAGTATTACCCTTTGTGAGGTATGGCTGTGGCCTTTCCACTTGCTGTAGTTGTCATGTGAGCTACATACCACACGGGACATTGTGATGAGTAGAGGGGAACACTGACCTATATATCCCTACATGACACACCTGTTGTCATGACACATACCACATAGACAGATTACAAGTCTAGTGTGGCACAGTCTTTATCAAAAGGGAGGCTACTGTCCACCTGTGTCCCATGTTCCCTTATCACACCTTCAGTGTTAGGTAGATTTCTACCTATGTGATATTTAACAGGTACAGTGTCTTGGAAAGGAGGAATGGCACTGCAGTATTGGCACTTGTCTACAGTCCATGCCTTGGTCACCACACACCTGTTGCAGTACATATGACCTCATGTCTCTCTCTCTATATATATATATATATATATATATATATATCCATACACATACATGTACACATCCATTGCTGTACATATGGATGTACATATAGGCACATGTACAGTCCACCTTTCATGGTGGGGATATCACTTATGCGACAGTTGTGGGATGTGCAGTTATGTGATTATATTGCACAGTGCTGTGCAGAATGCATTTTGGTGTCCTCAGCCCATGTAGCTTTAGCAAGCCTCACTGGCTGTAACACAGCAGATCTGACAAACCAGTCCCACAGCGTTTAACCACCACATGACATATATCAGCACTGCATGCTGTTTTCTATGCCTCATACTGTGACCTACATAGATATATGCACATAACAACCTTCAACGACATATATGTGTCCACCCTTTACTAACAGTTGCAGTATGTCCCTTGCCCTATGCACATGTGTAGATACAGATAGATATGTACTTCTGCCACATATGGATAATTTGCAGTGTGTAGAGTACTCTTCAGGAGCATCTACTACATGCTGGCACATACATATGAGTTACATACCTTACCTTTGTTTTCCCTGCTCCATCTGTTGTTACTGTTTTGTTGTTTTTTTTTTTATTTTGGTTGTTTGTTTTGGGATTTCTCTGTCTGTTATTGTGTCTATTTCTGTCTCTGTTTCTTTCTCTGTGTCTCTGTCTCTGTTTCTCTCCCGCTCTCTGTCTCCCTGTTTCTGCAATGATATTATTGCATGTGTGGACAGCAGGTACAGCCTGCTTTTCTAGGTATCTGCACATGTGCATGTGACAGCCTTTGCACCAATTGCTGCCCACCATCCAGTAATTGCATGCAGCCTGCTGTATGGTGATTGCAGTACTCACTGTGATTGCAGACCATTGCTATAAAATGCTAGGTTAGGTGGGTGTAACCCTTTCAGCTTTCCAAGGTGGGGCCCATGCTTGTTTGCTCTGGACACCGTTGTGTCAGTCAGAAGGTTGGTATTTGTCTCTTATCTGAAGCTAGGGTTGTAGCCAGTGATATGCATGTTGTACTCAAACCTGAATGTTGCTGCTTCTAGTACACACTTCTCAGTGTAGACATGTACTCACCCCTCCAAATGCAAACACAGGATACATGGGAGTATGTACTTTCTTTCTGAATTAGACAATTAACTGCCATACAAATGTGGTTATTGCAATGTATTCCTGTGGCACATGCACTGTTTGTGTACTGCTATACTGTAATTATTAAGTTACTCACTTCTGAACAGTTTGTGGTTTGTTTGGGTTGACATTAGCACAGGCTGCTCAACACAACTGGACATATTTCAGTACTGAGTATGCCTACCTACACCCTTGTTTTTGTCTGAATATGCAGGTATGTTGTACCTTTGGGTAGGGGTGCAGAACTGCAAAGAGCATTTTTTATTATCGTGTGAGGTTTATCTTGCTGAACATACAGGGTTGCTTTGTACCTGTTAGTCTATCAAGGCACGTAGTCTGTCTGCATAGCTCCCACCTGTGGACATATCCAGATGGTAGCTAGAGGTTGGCCTATTATTCTTTGTCTGTGCACCACACCAGTCTTTTCAGCACTGGCACAATGGCATTGTCACAGTTGGTTGCTAGCAGTACATGGCTACATCCTGTGATATTTCTGTGTTGTACTCCTATATAAGGGCATGCTTGTGGAACTCCTTCCAAAGCTATTTGCAGAGTGTGTAACAGCAGGAATTCTGAAATGTCTATGTGTTTCTGCCTCTGACAGGCCTCAGATACTCTCAGGTATATACTTGAACGGCCTCAGTGAAAGGTACATATAAGTGAAATACACCTGCAATATATTACAGACATATTGCAGTTGGGACTTTCTTGGGAATCAGAGCATATGTATTACTACACCTTTTCTGACGTGCAAGCAGTGTCTATTCTCACCTATTGACATTATTCATTAAGTGTGATTCCCCACTTTTCTGCCAAATGTTAGTACTTTTCAGAGTAGTTCAGAGGGGCACAACTAACATGTGTTTACAAATCAGAGACATCCTTGTAAAGCAGTCACAGGTTGGGAGTCTGGCCTCTGCCCTATTCAACTTTGCCAGTGTTTATCCTTGTCTGATACTGTGTGGTGTTTGTAAGGTGCTACTGTAACATTATTCCCTGCTAGAATGGCTGTTTTTCTTTTCACAGTCATGTCATGCTGGTAAATGCCAACAGAACAGGATTTGTGTTATGCCATTCCTAATTTCCATTTACATTCCTTCATTGTAATGCATGATATATTTATTTCAGCACCAAGTTGTTTTTATATCTGCTGTGGCTTAGTGGTAATTCATGCAGTCTAGTGTGTCAATGGTCTGGGGTTCGAGACTGGGAGATATTTTTTGCTTTGCTGCTGAGCAGAACAAGGGTCCTGACATAGAGTGACTAAGGCACTTTTAAGCAGTTGTAAGAGAGTTTGCACGGGTTTGCGTGACTCTTAGCTAAGCGCACACATGCACACACTTGCTTAAACCCACTTACTACTGCTTAAAAGTGCTTACTCCCGCTAACCCCCGCGCTAATTTCTTTTAAAGAAAAGAAAATGGGAAGATAGAAAGTGGTGAAAAAGGAGGCACAAAGAGGGACAGACAGTAGGTAAACAAGCTCAGGATGTGTAGGACGGGTGCAGGGAAGGTCCATAGCTGCCCATTTCTTTACCAGCAACAGCTGTGCATATGCAATAAATTTGGAGTGATATTTGAAACGTTCCACCCCTGGGAGAGGGGTGAGGACAACAAAGTTTGTTGTACTGCCAATTATAATTATCAGTTTACATGTCCAGTGGACATGTGTGCGAAATAGGCAGCTATGTATGGGGCGTAATTTTTTTGTGGGTACAGATTGCCTTTTTTTTTTTTCAGGTGAGAGTGGAAAGTAAGGTAGAGGAAGTAGGTATGCTTGGGGAGGTAGGTTGGGGAGGTTAACAGACAAGACAAACAAGACACATACAGGGCCGGTGTATGACACATGGGGTGGTTGAACACAATTGACGGGGACAGATGTTTGAAAATTGCAAGCCCATGAGCCCACAGATGGTTACAGTGGAACTGCGATCCCCACCTATGGGCAGCCTCCACTGCACCTTCACAGCCCCGAGGGTGGCTGTGCTGGGGGCTGCGTAGGATGGGCAGACTCACCCGTGAGATGCGCCACTCTCACCTCAGGCTGGTGTAGGGGATCAGTGACTGAACGCTGGATCTCCCTACGCACCACAGCCCGGACCCTTCGAAGGGTGACAGGTGGCCCTTCTCTGCCCACACTTGCATGGGGGGATGAGCCCCATCCCCTGCAGAGTTTCCACCCAAAGGTGGCACAGGACCAACGGAGAAAGGGAACCCGGGCTGGGCACTGGACCTGCTGGTGCCAGGTGCACTCGCCAACTGAGGAGGGACAGGTGGGTCCGCTGGGACCGGCCTTCCCATACGTTCTATGATTAGGTGTGTTTAATTACAACATAAACAGCACCATTCCAGATTAGTTGTAACAGCATGCAGTAATATTCCCATTAACCCAACACACCAAGGTTCCAACAGTTGAACAGCAAGCATAACACATGCATATATTGAATGACAGTGGATATTTCAACAGCATGCAGGGATGATTGGTAGAAACAGGCCACTATGATTGTGGTGTTTGAACAGGGCACATGCATCAAAGTGAATGCAAATATTTATAGAACAATAGGACATATGTCCCAACAAATATTTGAGATTACACATACCCATTGAGGTGTGGAATTGCATGGTTTATGCACATACAGTAGGGTGTAGAAAGAAACCTCAATTAACATCTTATAAGTACTTTTAGTCTACACTACATTCCTAGTGACTGCAAGTGTATATCCCCTACATGTATTATTACACTTGCCAACATGCATTAGGTTGTGTAATGGGTTTGGCTAGTTCAATATATACCTGACCTATATCTGACATACTAACTGTCCATGATGTAGATGTTACTGCTACATATTTCTTGATTTCATTTATATTTCTTTATCTACATATCTGGATGTTTTCACATGACATTTTCACTTCAGTTTGTACAGAACCCTGCATTTCTTGAAGCACACTTACATTTCTGGGGAACAAATTAACATGCTACATGTGTGCCAGATTTACTTATGCATGCCATCCAGTAAGTGACTGTTGAGGACTGTATATATGCTTCACAGCTACTAGCACTTCCATCACCCACTTTAGATGGGACTGCACAACTCTGGGTTGCCAGCACTTATTAAAACAGTACTATTTGTATAATGCAAGGGTACAACATTTCAAAGTAAATAAGACAGATACACTCCGGGTTTTATACCTTTATTAATTACATTACACACTTTTCCACAGGCTCGCTCCTTTATTTGATATAACAGTGCATATGGAAGAGATATTCAAGACATATTATACCCTTATTAATAGGTTAGAACACTCTTTTTCAGGCTCGCTCACTTATTTTATATGACAGTACCTGCAGAGATATTATTCCAGACATATTTTACCTTTCTTAATGGGTTACTACACTCTTTTTTTCTGTCTCTCTGACTTTTTTATATGACAGTAAATGCAGAGGACTTATTCAGGGCATTTTATTGCTGTATTATTGGACTACAACACTTTCTTTCATGCTCTCTCCCCCATTTTATATAACAATACATGCAGAATAATCACTAACCTGCCTGGTGGCGCAGCCTTAGCAGCCTATCTGCATAGGCTTGCTGATTCGCAGCACGGTCACCTGCAGCTGTGAAGTAAATGAAGGAATATTGAGACATACCTATCCATTATACAGAATCAATTATCAATTCTTACATACTGCATTCCATGGCTACCTACTCAGTTGTGGGGCATCCCACGGGCCTCCTGTATCCATTGGTTCAGGCAGTCCTGCTTCCATCTCTTCAGGTGTGCATGGTGGTGACGGACCTGCTCACCAGTCCGAAGAACCCCTGTTGCACTGGTGAGGTCATGAGCTAACCAGTTCCAAGCCTCTGCCTTGTACTCCGTTCTTTGGAACTGGCCCTGCAGGAGTCTTGACTCATGACGGTAGACAAGGAGCCAAACCATGTATTTCGACTCCTCGATGCCCCAACGTTGCGCTCAGAAGTGTGTACCATCTCCAGCACCAGCCATTCTAACTGAAGATGTGAGCCACAATCAGTTATGGTGAGTATTCCTGCCTATGGGGCTTATATATGCCACATTTCCCACACTTTTTTGTGATTGGCCATTTTTGAAAATTCTCAGCTGACTGCAGACCTGCTTAGTAATGGTTAATCTACCATTTTTAAGTATATGTATGTTAACAGTGGCTGCTTCACTTAAGCTGTTATGGCTTAGTGGTTCAGTACTTTGATTATGGTGCACAGAGTCGTGGGTTCGAACCTTATTATTCATTTTATTTTAATACTGTCCAGACAGGCTAGAGGGTGTGGCTCTGTTTAAGCAACTTTGCTCTACGTTGCTCCATGTTGCCCTACGGTGCCTTGGTTGGTGCGGCGTGCACGTCCGCGCAAACAGATTGCACTGGTTAAAGCGCAATTTTACTATGGGCAACTCTATTGCGCTGGGTAAAGTGCTATTTAACTCTGGGCAACTCTATTGCGCTGGTTACAGCACAATTTAACTATGGGCAACTCTATTGCACTGGGTAAAGCGCTGCTTAACTGCAGGCAATTATATATCAGGATCCTTTAAAATACATATTTTCTTCACTGATACATTAGCCATTTCACTGCTTTTTACTAATATTTTAATCATATATGTCAGGTATTATTTCATATACTGATTTAAAACATAACTAAGAAGGGGAGTGGTGGAACTCGAACTGTGAATGCCTCCTCTTTGTGCGAATGCTCTACCATTACGCTATTGCTATTTGGTGTGAGTTGCATAAACATTCTTTCTTATGCTCTTCCATGTCTGAATTGCTAACTGCAGCTAAGCAATGGGCACACCCGTGCACACATGCGCAAATACGGACAGCTATTTTGGGAATTTAAAAAAAATAAAATTAATGTTTTACTTTTTATAACTGTGATGGGTTTTACAATGTCAGGGAGTGTGATGTTAGGTGCAAGGACATTTGAGCGGACTCGCTCTTGTGTGTTTTCAGTTTACTTTTCCAACCCTTGCAGGGGCGTGGACATTTAGACTGCTCGGCAGTTGGACACGCCCCCTGCTTTCCTACACGGTCCGTGTAAGACTTATGGTTGAGTCAGCGTGCCCTCATGAATATTCATGGCATGCTGACATCATACCGTTCAACTGCAGCCTCCGAGTAAGACTTATTAAGTCTTACACGGAGGATTCGTGAATCCAGGGGTGAAAATCCAAAATAATGAAAACTCAGAACACTGAAGGTGTGCTTCATAACATTGAAAACTACAACGCATGTGTAAATAACATCCCCTCCACCTATAACAACACCTAACTAACAAACACACTTTCTATTATGTTTCTGCAGGGGAGCGTTCCCCCTGCATTTCTGCAGGGGAGCTTGCCCCCTGCTCCCACACACCCCCTGTAAATTAAATATACCAACTCCAAGATCGCACTGCAGTGGAAAAAAGTTAATTTCCTAACCTCACTGTATCGTGATCACCATACACTGAAGTTAGGAAATTAACCTTTTTCCACTGTAGTGCGATCTTGGAGTTGGTATATTTAATTTATGGGGGGTGGGGGGTACAACCCCCCACATGGGGGGTGCAGGGGGTAGAAAGTGTGTTTCTTAGTTAGGCGTTGTTATAGGTGGAGGAGATCTTATTTACATGTGCGTTGTAGTTTTCAATGTTATTAAGCAAAGTTTCAATGTTCTGAAGTTTCATTGTTTTGGGTTTTCAGTGTTTTCAGTATATATATATATATATATATATATATATATATATATATATATATATATACACATATAAGATCATAGGAATTTACTAGGCCATTGGCCCTGAGACCCTTACAACCCTAGACAAGAATTTAGCTAATGTTCTGACAAGTCAGCACTCGATACACACATATATATATTTTGTGTGTATACATCTGTTGTGATGTACCTGCAGTGGTGGTGCTGCGGTAGCGTTGTCGCTTCACAATAAGATGCTGTCCGGTTAGATTCTCAGCTAGAGCATCTTCTGTGTGGAGACATGCGTGAGTGGGTGTACCTTCGTTGAAGGTTGTGCGTCAGGGCTGGTAACTCGGCACATAAAAATTAACTACCAATCATTAGCAGACCAGAGTTCTGCTGTGGCGACCCCTAACCGGAAAAAGCCAAACGACTCAACATACATCTGTTGTGATGTAGATTCATCTCTCTCTCCCTATGTTGGTGTATGTTATGAGTAAGTGTGGGTGTATTCACCAACAAACACACACAAAATGCACATAGTGCTGTTTACTGGGTTTCATAGATTATTTCACATTCAGAGAAAATGACATGCATATCTTTTTTGCATTTAATAATCTGTTGGAAACGTTGGACCTTTCTTTTAGTAATTTCAAGCACACCTCTCAACCTATTAGCGCAATAAATCTAGACAAAGCTAAAATAATGGGGGAAGCAAAGTTTCAAAAACAGGGACAGATTTTAAATAGTGTTATTATAAACTTAGAAAGTTTCTACAATAACAGGTTTTGTGGTGGCATAATTTTCTGAAGGAATTAACTCTGAAACTCATTTATCATTATTTAACGGCTTCATTCCTCAACAACTTGCCAGAAAAAAACACATAATTTTTGAGAAACAGACCAGAAATATCAGGCAAAAATCTGAATGGCTGAGATGTTTGATTAAAAGTACCCCATCATCACCATCACCATTTATTATTGTAGCTGCAACAATCTCCCAGAGTCCAGATGGATGAAATCCACCATTGTCACTTTTACAGTCTTATTATTTATGGCTACAGAGACAGGAAACAAATGTAGGAGTCTCCTTGACATATTATAAACATTATGACAGTTATTGCAGTGTTTAAATGATACTGCTTTCCACAACCATTAAATAAATAACCTATCCAATCATTTTCATCTTTCCTAATGCTTTGAAATAAGCACAACCTTTTACACCTTAACCAGTCTTGTCTAGACTAACTACTGTTCAGTCTCAGCCTTACTACAGGATATGTACCCAAAGAGTGGCGTACAGCGACTGTGGTCCCTCTCCACAAAGGTGGTGCCTCAACGGATCCTGGAAACTATCGCCCCAAAAGCCTGACTAGCTTGGTCTGCAAAGTTATGGAAAAGATCATCATGGACCTCATAAATAAAGACATTGGGGACCTACAGACACTGGATCCTACCCAGTTCGGCTTTGTTAAGGGCAGATCCTGCCTCTTAAACCTGGTTGATTTCTTTGAAACAGTCACCAAGGCCATTGACGAGGGGAAGGTGGTCCGCACAGCCTACCTGGACCTCACAAAAGCCTTCGATACAATACCCCACTCGGGCATTATAGATAAGCTCACCAGCTTAAATATAAACCTCTTTGTCACTAGAGGGGTTGCAAAGTGGCTCAAGGACAGAACCCACATGGTTAGAATTGCTGGAGCCATGTCAGACTCCAAACCAGTTACAAGTGGCGTCCCACAAGGCTCAGTCCTGGGACCTCTCTTGTTCGGTATATATTTCTCGGAGGTAAAGGCCAACACGGAAGGACTGTGGCTGACCAAGTTCGCAGATGACTGCAAACTGGGCGCCATAATCGACTCTCCAGCCGACACAAGCATCCTCCAAAAGGGCCTCATAGAAACAGACAACTGGTGCCAGAGCCATGGCCTCAAGTTAAACGCCAAAAAGTGTATAGTCATCCCCTTTGGCAAAAACAAAGTGCCCACAAATTACCACATAGGTGGTAATCCATTAAGTACAGAAGAAGTAATTAGGGACCTGGGGACCCAAGTTGATAGCAATCTCTCATTTGACACCACGTGGCCAAAGTGGTTAGAAAAACATTTTATATAGCCCACCTAATCATGAAGGGATTTGCATCTAGATCAGGGGAGGTCATCGTGCCTCTTTACTCATCCCTCATCAGGCCCATAATTGAGTACAATGCCCCTTTTGGGATGTATCTTACCAGACACCTGCAGCAACTGGAAAGACCCCAAAAGTACCTCACCAAGAGGATCAAAGGGCTCAAACAGATGCCATATGCTGCCCGGTTAAAGAAACTCCAGCTCTACTCAGTGGCATACCGCCTGCTCAGAGGCGATCTGTGCCTGACGTATAAAGCCATGTCCATCCCGGAATTAATGGACATGCTGCACCTCAGAAAATCCAAATCCCATCGAGCCACGCTCGAGAGACTTGAACCTCAGCACTGAAATAAACAGGACATGCTGGAGGGACAGATTCATAACCCAGAGGCTCCCTTCACTCTGGAATAAAATCCCAGTCCAGGTTAGGCAGAGTCCCTCATTGAATCTCTTCAAGAGGAATCTTGATGAGTGGATGGGAGATCGTAGGTTTACCCCGGGTATCAATTCTGTGTCACTGTTAAACAGAGGCACAGTATACTAACCTCAAAAAAGGGCATAGCAAAATTAATTTAAAATGGGTGGCGAAAGCCAAACACATTCTGGCTAGGCTTATAAATGCCCTAGGGCAGATAGCCTAGTATGAACCTATGAACCTATATGGTTTCAAGGCATTTCCCAGCATGAGTGTAGCCAAAAATGTACATTTTGTACTCAGATCTAACGTTGCTGACCTTACCACCCTTCATTTTAAAAATGTACTCAACTCATTCCCAGACATATTGGAAGGGAACAGATTATTTTCAACTGTTACCATTTATACCAACAAAAAGCTATTTTTATTGATATATTCCTTTCACGGAAGCACTCCATGTATATCTCTATACTTTAAATATTAATGTACACAGTTTGAAGCATTCTATACTTTTTGAGTGTTGAAATTTCCAAGAGATGCTCAGAAATAAATGCTCACATTTACGTATAATGAGTATGCCTAGCTACACTCTCACTGCCAACCAACATATATGGTGCCTGAGAACAACCGAATCAACATTTATTTTCTAATATTTGAAGCATTCAGTACCTTTCACCTTTGTACATTTCCGGGTCCCTGCTTTACTATAGGAACGTATCCAGAGATCAGTAACCCCCCACACACAAACACCATTTGTGTCGCTTGTCAACTTGTCAAAAGGTTATACAAGGACAGTACGCACAAACACCACGAAATATGGACCTCCTCATCACTTTATGAATAAAACAGTTTTGTGTGTGTGTGTGTGTGTGTGTGTGTGTGTAATGACCAATGCTAATCCATGCATCTTCTCTTATCACCGCACTCGGCATTAGCAAAAAGCAGGGCCTGATGATCTCAAGTCGAATTGAAATGTTTCCTTTTAAGTTCAAAACAAATAATGCATAAAATAGTTTGTATTCATCAAAATACCTCCATATCTAAGAACCCGGACAGTATTCCATCCACCCCTTGCAGTACCTCCCAGCTGTCCATGGTTTTCAGGGACACCTCAGATTTTTTTTTCCAGAAACAGTGGTGAATCAATAAATAACAATAATTAAAGTTACAGACGTCATTTACTTCGTAAAATATGTATTTCACACGTTCTTATTCTAATAATTTTCTAAACCAAAAATTCATAGTTTTGGCCCTTTTCCCCGAATCGTACCTCTCAAGTGTACCTAATAATCAGTAATGTTTCTTGTTTTGAATCTTAAAAAGTTCATGTCCCACATTGTTCCACATTGAAAAGGCTGGTCACAAATGTAAGATGCTTTAGCTAATAGCTATGGTAAATAACATTAAATTATATTAAGTAATCAAACTAGCTTTTAATAAATATAAAATACCACAGTTAACCGTAGGTGCTCCAAATTTTGACCATTTGTTTCACATTACCAGAGGTAGTGCTCCACATTTTGGTGATGGAAGACAAAGGGTTATGTCTATTATCATGTATTTATTTATTTTTGCGTTGTTAATTATGAAAGTGAAAGTTGTGGTTGTGAGAACTATGACTCCATCACCCTCATACCTCTCAAGGGTACCTTATTACGAGGAACGTACCTCATCTGGGGTCATAAAAGTTCATGTTCCTCAAAGTTTATCATCCCAACGAATCAACCCTGTAAGCGGTATGTTTGGACAATCTCCATTCCTATAGTCGGGGTGACGACTTGCTTTGCCCATTTTCAAAGGGAGGTGCCGAAAGAAAGAACTGCAGCCAATCACTGCTGGGCTTGTGGGCGTGGGATAGTCTTTCAGGCTTGTATAAAAACAAAGTCTGACTCTTCCATCCTTCGTCTTCCTGTCAACTTCTGTGGTGCGAGTGCGAAAAATCAAGCAGCAAAGATGACTTTCACTCATGAAGATGAGGTCCACATCGGCGAGGCCTGCAAATTACTCACTCAAATTCCAAATGCAGGAGGAGAAGCCTTAGCAAGGTATGGGGTATGGTAAAAAAAAAAAAAAAAAAAAACTTTGTGTAATAATTTGTACCAGGCACTGCGCGTCAATCTTTTCCTGAAACTTCACCGTGTTTTATCTCGATTCTCTTGGTTTTGCTGCTTTGATTTACGTTTTGCAAGCAAATTTTCTGTTTAAATTCACACTGATGCTTGAAGTGACACTTTAGGTATTACGCTACTTAATAGCATTGGCTGTTTCACTCAAAGTATTTCTGTAAATGCCTGGAAATTTGTGTTAGTATTTATTTTTAACTGCTGTGATCATTTTTTTTATGAAAATAGCTATGTCGACAAACATCTGAAAGCATGTGCACGTATTTTGGCTTTTACTCTTGTGTCATGCAATGGTATTTTCGTGGAGTCCTTTTTTTACATATCATAGATTGGGTGCAAATGCTGCGGTAGCGTTGTCGCATCACAGTTAGACGTTACCCGTTCGATTCTCAGTTAGAGCGTCTTCTGTGTGGCGACATGCGTGAATGGTGTTCCTTCGGTGAAGGTTGTGTGTTAGGCCCGGCAAGCCAGCGCGTAAAAATCTACTGCCAATCATTAGCGGACCGGAGTTCCGCTGTGGCGACCCCTAATCGAGAAAAGCCGAAAGACACAAACAATAGTTTGGGTGCACAGCGCTAAACCCAGTTGTACTGCTTTTATTTATTTATTTATTTATTTATTTTATTTTACATTTGTTTACCGGGTTAGTCCAACTGGATACATATCCCTTTTCAGCAGAGACCCGGGGAGAAAAGCTCCACAGTACAAAAGGCTTTGAGTTACATTTCAGTGATTTCATAATAACATGTTTAGGTAATCAAAAGTTTAAACATATCAGTTACAAGAAAGTTCAAGGAGAAAAAAAACATCTACATAAATAAAACAAGATTTAGGTTTGCATTACATAGTAAAAATTTTGGATAACATAGTAAGAAGAGACATCAAGTTAAAAATTAGCTATAATTTAAGTAATTCATGTAGTATGTGGATTAGTGAAGACATGGGTTCCATGGACAATACTAAAGATTATTTTATAGGCTCCAAGAGATGGGTAAAGAAATATCGAGTACCATGCTCATAGGGATTAATAAATAGAGGGGTGATTATAGTGAATTAGAGATCGTATAATATAGTTTAGCAGGGCAGTAGTGGAATAAGAGAGAAAAGAGATGGCATCAGGAGATAACATGGAGGGTATTGGAATTTTTAGGATTAGTCTGGTTTGGTACAGGAACATAGCCAATGAGCTTTTAGGAAAGATTTGAGGTTACTTTTGAACTGGCTTAGGGAGGTGGTTAGTCTTAGGTCGCTAGGAAGGGAGTTCCATAGTTTTCCGATGGAATTAGCATAAAGAGCATCCCCACCTGAGTTATTAGATTTGATAGTTTGTACTAGTTCACTATTGGAGGATCGAAGGCAGCTGAGATTAGAATAGGGGGTGAAAAGTTTGTTCATTGAGGGGGTTTTGTGTGGTTCCTTGATTATTTTAAATGCTTCAGTAAGTTGGTTAAGTTTAAGAAGATTGGGGAGTTCTAACCAGGCGAGGTTTTTAGGTTTAGGCAGTGATGAGTATGGTACGGTTCACCTGTTACTTAATTTGGCAATATGATTATAAGTCATAGAGAGTTTGTTGAGCTCAGCTTTATTAAGGAAGGAGAATACTGGGGAGGCATACAGTAGGGTGGAGAGAAGATGTGTGCGTGCAATGGTTAGTTTGGTAGTAGGGGTTAGAAAGTTTTTAATTCTATACATAGATCCTAGTTTCTTGTTTACAGTTTTTATAGTTTGACTGATGTGCATATCAAATTTGAGCTTGTGATCAATAGTAACTCCCAGTAGTTTGGCATTAGTGACAGGCTCTATGATTGTACCATTAGTGGACTGAACATGGAAGGTCATATTATTAGTAAGTGGAGGGTGTTGTCCTAAGGAAGTGGCTGAGGTGGGGAAAATTAGTAGTTGCTTGTTTTTTGTTGGATTCAAGATCAGTTTCTTCTCTATGAACCATGTTTCAACTGCAGCAAAGCAGTTTTGGGTAATTACTTGGAGATTATGGAGGGAGTCGTCTGAACAGATCAGTGTGGAGTCATCTGCATATTGTATACAGGTTGCATTAGGGATTACTGAATAGAGATCGTTTATAAATACAGAAAAGAGAAGGGGACCAAGTATAGAGCCTTGGGGAACTCCTATGGTGTTTGGTAGTAATTGAGATAGCTTGCTTTGCCACTGGACAGCTTGTTGTCTACCTGAAAGGTAGGCATCAAACCAGCTTAGGGCTGAGTGGTCTAGGTGAAGGGTTTCCAGGGTGTGGAGCAGTGCTTGGTGATTAACCATGTCAAAAGCTTTTGACAGGTCCAGAAAGAGAGCAGAGGTAATTAGTTTATTATTACGGTTGCAGTTGACTGAGTCAACAAAGGAGAGGAGGGCAGTGGTTGTGCTGTGATGGGGGCGAAAGCCATGTTGAGTGTTAGACAAAAGATTATTTAGAGTAAGGTAGTGCAGGAGTTGCTTGTGAACACACCTTTCCATTATTTTTGCTATTGGGGACATTATTGCTATAGGTCTAAAATTTGATATTTCTGTGGAGGAGCCGCCCTTATGAAGTGGGATGATATATGATATTTTCCACATAGAGGGGATTTTAGACTCTGTAATGCTTCTATTTATCAGAATAGAGATAGGGTAGGCTATAACATCTGATGCTATTTGTAAGTATTCAGCTGGGAGTCGATCAGCCGATAAGCTAGATGGTTTAAGTTTCTTCAGTAGGGAGCTAATGTAGGAGGCGGATATTGGATGAAGGTTAAAGGTATGTGGAGATTTACCAATCGTATTGGTTGTGAGGGGGGTAGGATTAGTTATAGAAGGTGTGGAGGAAGGTAACTTGCCAGCTAGGGACTGGATGGTCTCAGTAAAAAATGAGTTAAACATATTAGCTATTTCTTCTGGATCTTTACCAGTAAGTTTAGTGGGGGTAGGAGTAGAGGGTTTCCCAGAGTGAAGAAGGTTGTTAAAACCTGCCCAAAACTTTTTTGGGTTATTCTGATGTTTGTCCTGGAGGTGACAGTAATAGTTTTTTTTATCTTGGGTGATATCTGACTTTGTAGAATTTCTTAGCTGCTGAAATTTAATACGATCTAAGGGCGCTTTCGTGGATCGCCACTTTTCCCATGCTTGGTCTCTAAGCTTAATTTTTGATTTAGTTTCCTTGGTTAGCCATGGTGCTATGCGAATCTTTGATCTTATAAGGCGGTTTGGTGCATGGGAGTCCAGTATTTTTAGAAATGTGTCGCTTTTCTCTGTTTATTCTGTAATACGGGTTATAAATTAGACTACAGAGCTTATAGCCCCCTGGCTTTTATGTCGCTTGATTTTTATATCACTTCGGGGATGTATTTTTCTTCCCTTGCACGAATCAATATTATTTTTAGCTAAGTTTATGACTTTAGTTTTCTAATTGTAAGAATACTAAATGAATGCGTTGTTCAACTTATCTGCTACGGTTTCCCTATTACGGATTATTTATTGCAGTACTGGTGTTAACTCATGATCGATGGTATAAACTACAAATTTGTGGACAAATTAATTCATAGTTAATATACAGGGAAGCAAGAATGGTTTACCTCATTTAGTTGTAGAAACATTCAGAAAAACACATTTTAAAAAGATTTTTGTTCCGATTTAGATGGCTTTCTAGAATACATTTCTGTTAAATTCAGAATGATTTTTGCAAATAACATCGACTTTACACCTTTCTCATTTAACTCAGAAACATAAACCTTAATTGCATGTCCATTTCCTTAAATTAATGCTTAAATTAAGGAAACACAACCGCTGGTAATTCCATATTGTATACATAGATTATTTTTCCACAAAAAATATAATGCTTGATATTTAAAGTTAGTAATGCTTAAAAAATGGATGATTTTAGTTTAATGTGGCAACACAGAAGTATAATGCTTGCATACAGATGATACTGTATTAAAATAACAGGCAAAGGAAAAGGAAATAAAAAGCCAAAGAATATTTTCCAGTATTTATAGGAGTGGTTGACAACAAATTGGTCAGAAATTAACCTGAGTAATAGTTGACATCAGGTGGCAGTGTATGCAGACACATTCACATCAGTATTAGCACTTTTATTTATTTAACAGCTATATCACTTTTAAGAAGCACTAAAACTACAAAAATGGTATTTAAAAATGAGAATAAGAAGTACTTGTTTTCAGCTGAACAGATCATTAACTTGGGTTCTAAGCACATTAACATGGTGGGTATTTTAAGTCACACAATTCTAATATTTGGCTGTAATATCTAGCTCTACTTAGTGACCGCACAGCTCCTCGTGGTGTCCTGCAGAGTTCTACAAGCAGCAGAGAGTGAAAGAGTGACTTTCCTTGATTAAGTATTTTTTTCTGGCTTTCGTTTTAATTACTGCATATCGACTGCATTTCGCCTAAAATACAGCTCTGCATATTGTTTTTACTGTACCTGTGTAGATTCTACACTGTTAGCACTTTAAAAAGTTATTTTTGTTTAATTTAATTGTTAGGCTAACACATTCGTGCGCTAGCCATTTTATAGCATTTACTGTTTGCTACTGTATCTTTTTCTTCTGTCTCTGTAAAAAAAAAAAAAAAAAAAATATATCCTTGTTTTCCCGCTTTTCTGAACTAGAATAGTCCAGTCTTCAGATTTTGCTGATCTCTGGGCTTTGTCTTAGTTCCTGTGCTATCCATATCCTTATTTGGATAAGAGGAAGCTTCTTTGTTCACCAGTGGGAGTGGGGAGCACTGAGCAACCTATTTGTCCCTAGAGGAGTGGTTCCAGCCCAGCAACTTGTAGTTTATTGGCCATTTTGGGTCAATTCCTGGCTCTTTTCAACCCCCTGCTATAAAGCCTGTTTTTGCGCGCTTTTTCACTTGTAAAAGACTCAGCACAGCTCCTTGTGGTGTCCTGCAGAGTTCTACAAGCAGCAGAGAGTGAAAGAGTGACTTTCCTTGATTATTAAGTATTTTTTCTGGCTTTCGCTTTAATTACTGCATATCGACTGCATTTCGCCTAAAATACAGCTCTGCATATTGTTTTTACTGTACCTGTGTAGATTCTAAACTGTTAGCACTTTAAAAAGTTATTTTTGTTTAATTTAATTGTTAGGCTAACACACTCAAGTGCGCTAGCCGTTTTATAGCATTTACTGTTTGCTACTGTATCTTTTTCTTCTGTCTCTGTAAAAAAAAGAAAAAAAACAAAAAAAATATCCTTGTTTTCCCACTTCTGAACTAGAATAGTCCAGTCTTCAGATTTTGCTGATCTCTGGGCTTTGGCTTAGTTCCTGTGCTATCCATATCCTTATTTGGATAAGAGGAAGCTTCTTTGTTCACCAGTGGGAGTGGGGAGCACTGAGCAACCTATTTGTCCCTAGAGGAGTGGTTCCAGCCCAGCAACTTGTAGTTTATTGTCCATTTTGGGTCAATTCCTGGCTCTTTTCAACCCCCTGCTATAAAGCCAGTTTTTGCGCGCTCTAGCGCGCTTTTGTGCGAATTAGCGCGAAGTTGCTCATAGGGCAGCATCGGGCAGCGCCGGTTAATCAAGTTTAAACTATTTCTGGCTCCGTAAAGTCTGCTCTTCAATTTTTCCCTTAGAACTGCTCTACTTGCAATCTAAACAGCCTATACTCTATCTGAAAAACTCAGCACTTGCTCCTAAAGCATTTTTTATACAGGTAAAGCACTCTTAAAAACAAAAGAAAGTACTTCATTCACCTAAACTCCCTTGAGTACTCATTTCCCTATAGGTCCTTTCTGACTCAGTTACACAGCAATCTTTTTCACTATTCTAGCATGTCGAAGGGTCAGTTGCTGACGTCCTCTCCTGTTCAGCTGGTGAATCTTGGAATCTTGAGGCAATGTTACAATTGCCTCATGTACACAGACAACCCTCTCCTCCTCCTCCCAACAAATACAAATATATGCGAGAGATGCAACTATATAGCCAAACTGGAGGCTGAGCTCTCTCAACTCAGCACTGGCAAGACCAGTCAGGAGGAGAAGGTAACCACGCACACCACAAACCCAGTCTCACATAGAACTATCACAACTGCAAACCAAACACATAAACACACAAAAACATACTCGGAGGCACTGATTAAAAATCTACCAAAACAACAGAGGCCTCCAAAGCAGACACCCAAGCAACCGCCACCTCAAGACATAGCACATGCAACACATAGTTCACAAAGTCAGTGTGCTAAACAGTCTCAGCTCTTAAGGCCAAACAACATGCCAGACACACTTGTAATAGGTGACTCCATAGTCAGACACACTGACATCCCGCTCACCAGACTGAACAAGGAAAAGGTCACAGTAAGCTGCCTGTCGGGAGCTAGAATCCGCCACATAACACAAGCACTCAGGTCACTCCACAGCAAGTACAAATATGACTCAGTCATTGTACATGCCGGTGTGAACGACCTGAGGCGTACCTCCCTGGACTACATGAAAAGAGACATAGAGGAGCTCTCTGATTATGTAGCCCAGGCCAGTATGACCCTGACCCTGAGCAGCATCTTACCCTCACCAAGAATAATGCCACAGTACAAAGACAAAATGATCAGTTTTAACAATTGGCTTAATTACTGGTGTCATTCTAAGGGGATCCAATGTCTGTCTGCTTGGGATGACATGCTCGACAAGCCACGCTGCTTCGCAAGGGATAGCTTGCACCTGTCATCCCTGGGCTTCCGGATATTGGCCAAGGCTCTTGCCACCCCCATAGTGCCTTTTTTAGGCAAGGCTCAAATGACAACCCTACCTCCCTAGAAAACACAAGTGGAAAAAAACTAAGGGTAATGCTGCTCAATGCCAGAAGTCTAAACCTTAAGATGCACGCTCTCGAAGCCCTCCTCAGTATGGAGAACATCGATGTCTGTGCAGTGACTGAAACCTGGTTCAAGGCTCCTGAGAGCACCCCAGCACTATCAGGTTTTACCTCATATCATGCTTTCCAGCCCCAAAACTTGGACGGAACCACAAAAGGAGGGGGAGTATCCATATTCATCAAAGATACCCACACCTTCAGGTTAGTGGCAACGCACGAAGCATCAGAGACCATCCAGGTGCAACTAACCATAGGCAAAACTGCCTTACAGTTTGTAGCATGCTACAGACCACCCTCTCAAACTCAGGAACCCCACACAGCCTTCCTGAAGACACTGGAGAGTATGAATGTCTCTCCAAATACCATCATATTGGGAGACTTCAGCTACCCAAACATAGACTGGGAACATTACTCAAGCCCCAACACCCTAGACCAAAGGTTCCTAGAATTCATAAACTCAAATGCGATGGAACAACTAGTCACCATTCCCACAAGAGGAGACAATATACTTGACATGATCATCACAAACATGGGGACAAAATGCTCCACACCGGAAGTATATCCCTCATTGGTAAGATCAGACCATAAATTAATCTCACTGGAAATCCACATCCCGCCCCACCCCTGCACAAAAGACCACAGTGAAGAACTTCTCAAAAGCCAACTTCACACTTCTTAAGACTGAAGTGGTATCCTTCAAGGCCCCTGGGCCAGAGGAAACCACAACCCACACTGCTGAATCCTTTACAAATGCCTTCTATGGGCACCTTCAAGAATGCATGGATCATGCAATCCCAAATAAAACCAAGACCCATTCCCCCAAAGGCAGGCAACCGGTCTGGTGGACCCCAACCATAAACAAACTTTACAACAGGAGGAGGAAGCTACTACATGACAGAGCAAAATCCCTAAAAGGGAAGGCAACTCTGATCAGTACTAGCAAAAAACTACGATCACTCATAAAATCATCCAAGGCCAACTTTGAGAGAAAAATCACAAAAGATACAAAAGACAATCACAAGGCCTTCTTTAGCTATGTTAGAAACCTGGGTGGAAACTCCCAGATATGCTCAGAGTTAGTCCAAAATGACACAAAATACACTGAACCCACTGACATTGCCAACATTCTGGCAGACAGGTTCAGTGCAAAGTTCTCCTCCCCCTCCCCCCTAAAAGGAGAAATAACTATCCCAGCAGAGTGTAGCCTCTCTAACATCTCAGATGCCCAGGTGAGAGCCACCCTCTCTAAAGCTAAAAACACAGCATCAATGGGACTGGACGGTGTCCCAGGCTGTGTGCTACATGAACTCCAAGAGGAACTAAACCCACACATAAGGCTGCTGTTTAATCTTAGCCTTACTACAGGATACGTACCCAAAGAGTGGCGTACGGCAACAGTGTTCCCACTTCACAAAGGCGGTGCTTCTACGGACCCTGGAAATTACCGCCCCATAAGCTTGACGAGCCTGGTCTGCAAAGCTATGGAGAGGATCATTATGGAACTCATAAACAAAGACATTGGGGACCTACAGACATTGGATCCTACCCAATTTGGCTTTGTCAAGGGCAGATCCTGCCTTTTGAACTTGGTCGACTTTTGAAACAGTCACTAAGGCCATTGATGAGGGTAAGGCAGTTCACACAGCCTACCTTGACCTTGCAAAAGCCTTTGACACAATACCCCACTCGGGCATCATAGACAAACTCACCAGCTTAAATGTAAACCCATATGTCACAAGATGGGTTGCAAACTGGCTCAAGGACAGAACCCACAGGGTCAGAGTTACTGGAGTTATGTCAGACTCTAAGCCGGTCACAAGCAGTGTCCCACAGGGCTCAGTCCTGGGACCCCTCTTGTTCGGCATTTATTTTTCCGAGGTACAGGCAAACTTAGGAGGATTGTGGCTGACAAAGTTCGCAGATGACTGCAAACTGGGCACCATAATTGATACCCCAGCGGACACAAACATCCTTCAGAGAGGCCTCATAGAAACAGATAATTGGTGCCAAAATCATGGTCTAAAGCTGAACGCCAAAAAATGTATAGTCATAGCCTTTGGGAAAAACAAGGTACCCACAAATTACCACATAGGTGGTAATCCATTAAGTACAGAAGAGGTAATCAGGGACCTAGGGACCCAGGTTGACAGTAACCTCTCATTTGACACTCACATTGCCAAAGTGGTTAGGAAGACCTTCTATATTGCCCACCTTATCATGAAGGGTTTCACATCTAGATCAAGAGAGGTCATTGTGCCCCAGTACTCTTCTCTTATCAGGCCAATGATTGAGTACAATGCCCCATTTGGGATGTATCTTACCCGACACCTGCAGCAGTTGGAAAGACCCCAAAACTTCCTCACCAAGAGAATAAAGGGTCTTAAACATATGTCATATGCTGCCCGACTGAAAACTCCAGCTCTATTCAGTCTCATACTGCCTACTCAGAGGTGATCTGTGCCTGACGTACAAGGCCATGTCCAATCCGGAATTAATGGACATGCTCCACCTCAGAAAATCCAAATCCATCAGAGCCACGAGAGCAAGAGACTTAAACCTCAACACAGAAATAAATAGGACGTGCTGGAGGGACAATTCATAACCCAGAGGCTCCCTGCACTCTGGAACAGAATCCTAGTCTATGTTAGGCAGAGCCCCTCACTAACTCTGTTCAAGAGAAATCTTGACGAGTGGATGGGAGATTGTAGGTTTACCCCGGGGGTCATCTCTGTGTCACTACTAGACAGAGGCACAGTAAACTAAACCCTAAATGGGCATAGTATTCTCATCCTAAGGGGTGGTGAAAGCCACACACACTCTGGCTAGGCTTATAAATGCCCTAGGGCAGATAGCCTAGTATAAACCTATGAACCTAAAAGACTGCCTAGAGTAAAATAATAGTAATTGATTTCTAGATGTTGATTACAACTTTTTCATGTCGGGCTATCCATAAAATATTTAGTATGCTGTGTTGATATTAATTTGCCAGTGGTACATCCATTTGCTAGTAACAGTTTCAGCTACATGTGTGCCTACCTCTTGGAAATATCTGCAGTACTCTAGTCTGTTCATTTTCAGAGATGGCGTTACATTTTATCCCCATTAAATTGAAACAACACCCCTCTTGTCAAAGATGGCTTTTATAAGTGTACCTTAAGTGATGGACAGTTGCAGGTAAGGAAATGTTGCCAACTGCCGTATTGCCAGATATAACTCAAAAGTGTTTTTTTTTCACTCAGTTAACAAAATACTTTGACTATGTCAACCACTACAGCAAATTAATATGAAGACAAGGTTTTGCAGCAGAATGAACTCAATCAAATGCTTTTCCTTGTTGTCATTACCTAATTTAGAATGTTTGCAGCCTTCCCTGGTACAAAGTCCTACTTCCAGAAATTTGGTGATTACAAAGCAAGTAGTGACAAAGTGATTCAACATGGTAAGAAGGTGGTTGATGCCCTTGCAAAAGGCGTGAAACATCTCAATGACACGGAAAGTCACTTGCATCCTTTAAGTGAAAAGCATGCCACGGAACTCATGGTGGACCCTGTCAACTTTGAAGTAAGTTTATATTTCAGTAATTATGGCTTTGACATTACTCTTGCATTATCTACCACTGAAATGGTTGATGTTAACTGTTAGGTTGCATTAATAATGCTGAAGGTGGTTAGTAATGGACAGATGTACTTTGCCATTAGTACATATCTAAAGTCTTAATAAAAAATAATAGCATTAAGCCGTACATTGCAAATGAATGATAATGGATATATTTATTTTGTATCTTTGCATAAGCATCTAGTCTGAAGATTCCTCACTAGGATAATTGCTGCTGTGCTGGCTGGCTTCCTAGAGGTATTCTTGTAAGTTTTTTTATCCTAATCTCACCCAGATTTAATATTATATATCCTGTTATGCCCATTTGTATCCATAGTCCTAAATGAGCTTGGAAGTAGGAATTATTCATTTTTATGAAATGCACAGAATGCTGGATAGTAACACTTATTTGCTGGAAACCTGCTCTAGTGAAGTATATTACGTATCCATTAGTAGATAATTGTAGATCTCTACCACTCTTTCTACAAATAAAGAAACCACTACTTCCTGCTACTCTGTCTTCAGTTTTACATTTTCTGCTGTTGACTGTTGCAAAATATCACCATCTAACTAATAGAACTATCTGACAGAGTCCATTATGTATATACGTAAAGTGCAAGAAAAATGTAATGTATTTAAGAAAAAAAATGTGTTTAATGTACAAAATAACGTATGTACACAATCACCATTTCCCGTTTCCTGTTTTGTACATGAGGTCAATATGCTGTCAACTGCCAGAACCTCTTGATTCAATGTCACTCTCCTACCTTTTGACAGTATGCTTGTAGCTAAAAATATATTGGCATTGTTGCTGTAACACAATAGGATTAGCAATAATGATGTGGAAGATGCTGATGATGATGATGATGATTTATTTTAATGGTTGAAGCCTAAGATTTCATAGAACATTTTCATTTATTTATGATATAACGAACCCTAGTAATCTTAAAATGAGTCAAGTAATTAAAGTATTTAATGTGAGCTGTTGCATGACTTGTATTGTTTATAGTGACAGAATTTCATACTATCATTGCTTCTTCAAACTACACTCGTTTAAACATGTTCTGAACACACTGCACAATCCAATATAGCATTTCTTCAGAATGGTAAAGGGGCTGTGTTTCTCTGAAAGGGACTTATTTCTAGTTCAGGTAGGGCTGCAAAAATCTGAAATGTGAAACATAAAATAAAGAAACCATTGACAGAGCACACTTAGACACCACACCTAGTGATTCCAGAGGAAAATAGCAACTGGGGAATTCATCTTTTCCAAGTTATGCACCTCACATTGGTTCTTTGTTCAATTTGTACTTGATAAATATAAGTTTTTTTTCTTCTGTTGGCAAGGCTTTTTTATCTAGCCACAACTTTTTCTGTGTAGTAATTATGCATGCCCTTTTTTAGATTCCTGTGGCTGAGCATCTGAACGCCATAGTTTTAAAAATGCATATTTTTTTCTCAAACATCTTTATTGAATTCTCACTTGTGATATAGGCAAATTTATATTCATATAAAGTAAAACTATAATTAACAAACATTATACTTCACATATTGTTATATAATTAACATACTTCACATGTATTGCCATATATCATATATAACCTAAACAACATTACTTAAATTATTCAATTCCTGTTCTTAAGCAAGAAAGATCATTACTAAACAGTTACACACTACATAGGCAATCATACATTTATATACACCACACTGACACAACCCTAGCTGCAAGCATTTTACACCACAAACTATACTGTCACACTCCCAGTTGCAAACATTATACATCACTTATAATCTACCCAATTTTTTCAGTCCAACATTTTCTGATAACAAATCATTTCTATATGGAGAAGCACAATCTTGCCTATTAAAAAAAAGTTGTACTTAGATTAATAAAAGTGTACATCTTTTAATGTTAAGTATAACAGTTTTTCTTACATGAAATTGCATTTTAACTGTTTTTAACTAATTTGCAAAATATTGCAGTTATCTGGAAATGTATTACATATACAGTCTTTTTCTCTCCCCTTTATCTTTTGCTTAGCAGAGAGATTTACCACAAGAGTAAGTTATACTGTTTTTTTTTTCTTTCATTTTTAGCACTTTACTCAGGCTATCCATGTTACTATTGCTGCCCATCATGGAGAAAAATACACAGCTGAGCAGCATCTTGTTTTGGACAAGTACATGGCGGCAGTTGCTCGCACCCTTATACGCCTCTACCGTTAAATACGTCTACTGATTACAGACATGTATCCAAAAAGCCAGCTTGTATTTCTTGCAAGATTTTTTCATCAGCTGTATAACAATGTGTGGAAAGATGCAAACATTTTGTTAAGACCATCTTACTACGTGGATATATTGTCTGCAATAAAAAAAGTTTATTGGAATAGATCTTTGTCCTGCCTTTTTATCTTATAAATGTAATGTGGCTCAAACATCAAGTATTCAGGTGAAATGAAGGTTAGTTAATGCAAATATTTCTTTCAAGAATTGTAACTGTAGTCTTAAAATAAGACATGGGGCCGGATTCACAAAGGCTTCTACGGAGTCTTAGAGTAAGGCCAATGTGTCTGCCGAGCAATCCAGGAACAGCCGGCAGGGGTGTGCATGAGAGCTCCAAGACTACCCTTGCACAGACAGTGTAATGTTATGCAAATTACCTCATTTGCTGCTGAAAGCTATGCAAATTAGGTAAATTTGCGATCCAGGAAACACTAACTTGTCTGAGTAAGAGTAGTGTTATTTGCAAAAATGTACTCTGTTGGTAACTGAGTGCTGTTCTGCAAATAGCAAAAACAGAGCTATGATAGCTCCAAATAAAGGATGCATCCAGTTGAGGAAGCATGCCAATGGCCAAATATAAGGCTACTGGCATTTTTATCTATTGCAAAATCAATTTTTTCTCCGATGTTTAAGCGCAGTGCTGCGCAAACATGTGGCACTCTAGAAAAAATATAAGCCAAAAAATAGGCATTTTTATTAAAAATATTAATCTGACATGCAGGTGAATGGCAGACTGAAGACAACATGGCTACTGAGTAGTGGTTGCTATGGGGGGAAGCTCAGTCTGAGAGATGTAACTAAGCTTTACTAGGCAATCCTATACAAATGAGGATAAGGATAGTGAATCCCAATTTTGCCTGCCATGAGAACCATGTCCCTAGAGTGTAAGAGTAGGATTAGGGGAGTAACAGAGTAGAAAACAGGTGACATCATGAGGGGGTATGTATCAAAGACTGTAAGCTTATTGGAGCAGAGTGGCATGTTTGCTGTAAGTGACTCAGGACTGGAAGAGGCGTGTCTACAGTTGTCTTAACTGAAACTCTGAAACTCAAACCGAAGGTGTACGCCGTGGATCTCACCAAAGATGCTTGCACTGTGTGTGTGTGTGTGTGTGTGTGTGTGTGTGTGTGTGTGTGTGTGTGTGCGCACCTGTAAACCCATCTAAGCCTGTGTGCCCCCGTGTAAGCCTGTGTAAGGCTGTCTACCTGCCTAAGCCTGTGTGTGCATGTTTGTGCTTGTTTGTGCGTTGCTGCCCACTGTGAAAACAGAAAGGGAAAAGGAAGGAAAAGAAGTTGTAGGAAGTTAAAGCAAGAACTAGCAGACCTGTCGGGTGAAATCAATCAGACTCCGCCAATTACACAGGCAGTACACTAGCCAAGCACACATTCCCCTTGTTTTTCTCAAACACTGCAGTCTACAAAGAAGTGAAAACTTAAAGCTCAACTGAGACAAGTGTTAGGGGCTGCCATTGCTATTATAAGGCAACATGTGCAAGATGCTGAGGGTGGTGCCATTGTGAATGCTTCTGAGCAACCCACAGTGAGGAGACTGAAGAGTGTACAGACCCAGGGTAACCTACCAGGGGGCTACATAAGCTGGAGATAGTGGAGCACTATAGAGTGAACAGAGACCTCCTGCAGCAAATTGTTGACCTGTGCAGGCCACAACTCACACAGAACTAACAGAGAGGAACCCATCCCAGTGGAAACCAAAGTATATGTTTGCCTAAGAATACTAACAACAGGTACCTTCCAGAGACCAACTGGTAATATGATGGGGCCCCCACAGGCATCAGCATCCAGGGTACCCCTCATCCTATGTACACAGTCAAGTGTACCCTTGGGTAGAAATGTACAAAGAATAGCTGACCCCCTTGTATGTAGAAATGTCAAGTATATGCAAAGTGTCTCATGGAGGCCCTGCAGGCACAGCATGATCCCTGTTGATCTATGACACAAAGGTGAAGCTTGCTGTAAAAATACAACTTGATTTTCCATACACAATGTCTATACTGGGGCGTGCTCACACACTCCAAATGAAGTGGATTTCATTCAGCATCACACTGAAAGGTCATACTGGGCATGCTCACACACTTGTGCCAAATACAGAGGTGATAATAAGGGATCTATGGACAAATGTGGATAGACATCTCTACTTTCAGAAACACATTCACAAAGTTATCACAAAATCATGCTATGTGTTCACACAAACTGCCAAGGTCTGTGCATGTAGGTCAAAGGAGGTTTCCACTACTAATCAGTCATCAGACCCGAGTACCACAACACACTTGCAATGAATCTGACTAGGCACATTCAGCAGCCAGAAAGACCACTGAGGTACCCTAACAAGAGGATTACTGGCCTCCAAGGCAACAAGACTGGATGTAACCCAATCTGTACTCTGTTGCATACTGTCTACTCAGGAGATCTGTTCCCAATAGATGGGTCCATGCCATGGCTACATTCAGATCTGTTTTGAGTTACAGCTCAATGGCACTAAATATACAGACCCAACTGATATTGCCAACATCCTGGCAGATAGGATCAGTGTTAACTGTACTCCCCTCTAACCCATGAAAGAGCACATCTCTAATGGAAAACTGTAAAGTTGCTGTCATCACGGCTGCACAGGCAAACACTCTCCAAAGCCAGTAACACAGCAGCCATGGGACCAGATAACTTCACAGGCTGTGTTCCACACAAACCGCAGAGCGAACAGGCACCACACTGACGTACCATGCGCAGTCATAGCCTCACCTCATGCTCTGTGCCTGTTGAATGGTGCACAGTGACGGTTATACCACTACGCAAGGGTGGAGACACCACGGACCCCAGGAACTAGTGCCCTATTAGCCTGACAAGCCCACTCTTCAAGGCCATGGAATGTATCATACAACATATAAAAAATTACATTTAATCCCTGGACCACAACCATGTTGGGTTTGTAAAATGCAGATCATGTCTCCTAAACCTGATAGATGACATTGAAGCAGTCAACAGAAACATTGACAAGGGTAAGGTAGTTCACACAGCCTATGTTGATCCTGCCATGGCTTACAACACCACCCCACAGTCTTGCTATGCCACAAGATGGGTTGCCAACAGGCTTACTGACAGAACACACACTGTGAAAGTAGCAGACTCTGTATGACTTTGGACCAGTGATGAATGCAGTACCACAAGATCCAGTCCTGTGTCTTGTCCTGTTAACTTCCCTGAAGTAAATTTTAACATGGAAGGTCTGTGGCTACTGAAGTTTCCAGAGGACTGCAAACTAGGAGCCATAATTGTAAACACTAAAGATGTGGACATCCTACAAAAGGGCCTCACTGAGACAGATGGCTGTTGTCAAAGCCATGGGCTCTAGCTCAATGCCAAAAGGTGCATTGTCATCCCCCTTTGTTAAAGACTCTAGCCAAGAACTACAATATAGGTGGTAGTATACTTAACACTGAAAGTGTGACAAGAAACCTTGGGTCACAGGTGGACACTGGACACAACTGTGATAATCACATCCCCACAGTAGTCAGGAAACCCCAAAAGTGTTTGTGCTTGTTTGTGCGTTGCTGCCCACTATGAAAACAGAAAGGGAAAGGGAAAAGGAAGGAAAAGAAGGTGTAGGAAGTTAAGCAAGAACTAGCAGACCTGTCGGGTGAAATCAATCAGAATCCGCCAATTACACAGGCAGTACACTAGCCCAGCGCACATTCCCCATGTTTTTCTCAAACACTGCAGTCTACAAAGAAGTGAAAACTTAAAGCTCAACTGAGACAAATGTTAGGGGCTGCCATTGCTATTATAAGGCAACATGTGCAAGATGCTGAGGGTGGTGCCATTGTGAATGCTGCTGAGCAACCCACAGTGAGGAGACTGAAGAGTGTACAGACCCAGGGTAACCTACCAGGGGGCTACATGAGCTGGAGATAGTGGAGCACTATAGAGTAAACAGAGACCTCCTGCAGCAAATTGTTGACCTGTGCAGGCCACACCTCACACAGAACTAACAGAGGGGAACCCATCCCAGTGGAAACCAAAGTATATGTTGGCCTAAGAATACTAGCAACAGGTACCTTCCAGAGACCAACTGGTAATATGATGGGGCTATCACAGGCATCAGCATCCAGGGAACCCCTCATCCTATGTACACACAGTCAAGTGTGCCCCTGGGTAGAAATGTACAAAGAATAGCTGTCCCCCTTGTATGTAGAAATGTTAAGTATATCCAAAGTGTCTCATGGAAGCCCTGCAGGCACAGCATGATCCCTGTTGATCTATGACACAAAGGTGAAGCTTGCTGTAAAAATACAACTTGGTTTTCCATACACAATGTCTATACTGGGCGTGCTCACACACTCCAAATGAAGTGGATTTCATTCAGCATCACACTGAAAGGTCATACTGGGCATGCTCACACACTTGTGCCAAATACAGAGGTGATAATAAGGGATCTATGGACAAATGTGGATAGACATCTCTACTTCCAGAAACACATTCACAAAGTTGTCACAAAATCATGCTATGTGTTCACACAAACTGCCAAGGTCTGTGCATGTAGGTCAAAGAAGGTTTCCACTACTAATCAGTCATCAGACCCGAGTACCACAACACACTTGCAATGAATCTGACTAGGCACATTCAGCAGCCAGAAAGACCACTGAGGTACCCTAACAAGAGGATTACTGGCATCCAAGGCAACAAGACTGGATGTAACCTAATCTGTACTCTGTTGCATACTGTCTACTCAGGAGATCTGTTCCCAATAAATGGGTCCATGCCACGGCTACATTCAGATCTGTTCTGAGTTACAGCTCAATGGCACTAAATATACAGACCCAACTGGTATTGCCAACATCCTGGCAGATAGGATCAGTGTTAACTGTACTCCCCTCTAACCCATGAAAGAGCACATCTCTAATGGAAAACTGTAAAGTTGCTGTCATCACGGCTGCACAGGCAAACACTCTCCAAAGCCAGTAACACAGCAGCCATGGGACCAGATAACTTCACAGGCTGTGTTCCACACAAACCACAGAGCGAACAGGCACCACACTGACGTACCATGTGCAGTCATAGCCTCACCTCATGCTTTGTGCCTGTTGAATGGTGCACAATGACGGTTATACCACTACGCAAGGGTGGAGACACCACGGACCCCAGGAACTAGTGCCCCATTAGCCTGACAAGCCCACTCTTCAAGGCCATGGAATGTATCATACAACATATAAAAAATTACATTTAATCCTTGGACCACAACCATGTTGGGTTTGTAAAATGCAGATCATGTCTCCTAAACCTGATAGATGACATTGAAGCAGTCAACAGAACCATTGACAAGGGTAAGGTAGTTCACACAGCCTATGTTGATCCTGCCATGGCTTACAACACCACCCCACAGTCTTGCTATGCCACAAGATGGGTTGCCAACAGGCTTACTGACAGAACACACACTGTGAAAGTAGCAGACTCTGTATGACTTTGGACCAGTGATGAATGCAGTACCACAAGATCCAGTCCTGTGTCTTGTCCTGTTAACTTCCCTGAAGTAAATTTTAACATGGAAGGTCTGTGGCTACTGAAGTTTCCAGAGGACTGCAAACTAGGAGCCATAATTGTAAATACTAAAGATGTGGACATCCTACAAAAGGGCCTCACTGAGACAGATGGCTGTTGTCAAAGCCATGGGCTCTAGCTCAATGCCAAAAGGTGCATTGTCATCTCCCTTTGTTAAAGACTCTAGCCAAGAACTACAATATAGGTGGTAGTATACTTAACACTGAAAGTGTGACAAGAGACCTTGGGTCACAGGTGGACACTGGACACAACTGTGATAATCACATCCCCAAAGTAGTCAGGAAACCCTGCTGTGGCACACCTCATCACAAAATGCATCTCATGCAGAATAGAAGAGGACATTGTTCCCCACTACTCATTACTCACTAGAACTATAGTAGAGTACAACTTCTTTTGCTATGTACCTCACAAGACAACTACAACAACTGGAAAGCCTGCAGCAATACCTCACAAAGAGCATTAGTGGTCTGAAATATATGCCATACACAGACCATCTCAAAATGCTCCATCTGTACTCACTTTCATATCGCCTACTCGGATGTGTTCACTGCCTAACATACAAAGCTATGTCAAACGCAGAGCTGTTGGACGTGCTCCACGTAAAACGCTCAGAGTTCCTCTGACCTTTGGACCCAAAACCATGAGTGAAATACAAAAGGAAGGGGTGTACCCATTTACCTTATGGATACCCACGCTTTCAGGTTAGTAGCACAGCATGAGTCCTTGGAGACCATGCAAGTGCAACCAACATTGGGCAAAGCTAATCAGATTGTAGCCTGCTACAGATCACCTACCTTGTCACAGGAACCTCACTCAGTATTCCTGCGAACAGTGGAAAATATAAAGGTCCTATCAAACACCATTATATGAGGTGATTACAGCTACCCAAACACTGAGTGGGAGAATTACTTGTGTACAACGTCCTTTGCCCAATGTTTCCTAGAGTTTAAAAACTCAACACCCTGGAACAGCTGGTCACCATGCCCACTAGAGGTGACACCATACTGGACATGATCATCACCGACATGGGGTACCAGTGTTCCACAACAGAGATAAAACCCTCGCTGGTAATATCCGATCATAAAGTAATCACACTGGAAATCCACATCCCCCCCCACCCAGTCAGTGAAACCACCGTGAAGACATTTTCAAAAGCAAACTGCACATCCCAAGACCAAAGTGGAAGTTCCAAAGCCCTCTTGCTATAGGATAATGGTATATAATCTGCTGAATCAGTTACAAGTGCATCCTATGAGCATCTATAGGGATGCATGGATCGAGACATCACAAATAAAACCAAGATGCACTCCAAAAATAAAACAATCTGGTGGTCGTTGCCCATAAATAAGCTAGACAACAGAAGGAGGAAACTAACACCTGATAGAGCCAACTTTACTAAAGGAAAGGCATCACTGATCATTATTAGGAAGAAACAGTGATCACTCATAAAATAATTCAAGGACAATTTCAAAAGACAAATTGCCAAGGAATGTAAGAATAACCACAAAGCCTGTGGTAGCTATACCAGACATGTAGGTGTCAACTTCCAAATATGCTGTCAGCTACTGACAAATGGCAAGAAATACACTGAACCATCTTTCATTGCCCACATCCTGGGGGACAAGTTCAGTGTAAACTTCCCCATCACCCCCAAAAGGGCCTGTGTCTATCACAGAAGAATGCAGAGCCCAAGACGTCATGGACATACAGGTAAAGGCAGCCCTCTCCAAAGCCAAGAATACAGCATCAATGGGACTGGATGGTGTCCCAGGCTGCATCTTACACTAGGCCCAAAAGGAACTACACCCTCACCTACATTCACTTCACAGACTCAATTGTACTGCAGGGTATGTACCCAAAGAATGGCATGCACTAACAGCCATCCAGCTCCACAAAGGGGGTGCCACAACAGAACCTGGAAACCATTGCCGTATATGTCTACTCAGCCTGGTCCACAAAGCTATTGAGCAAATTGTCATGGAACCCATAAACAGAGACATTGGGGACCTCCAGACACTGGACTCTACACAACCTCACCTTGTTAAAGGCAGATCTTGCCTCCTAAACATAGTTGACTTACTTCAAACGGTTACCAAGGACATAGATGGAGGTGAAAGTAGTCCACACAGCTCACCTGGACCTCACTAAGGACTTTTTACACCATTCCCCACTCTGTCATCATAGACACACTTACCAGCTTGAACATTAACAGCTATATCACAGGACGGGTGGCCAAGTGGCTCACAGATCAAACACACGTTCAGAGTTGCGGGTGCCATGTCTGACTCGAAGAGTCACAAATGGCATCCCACAGGTCTTGGCACTGTTCAGTAGACACTGCTCAGAGGTACAGACAAGTATGGGAGGAGTATGGCTGAACAGGTTTTCAGATGACTGCTAACTGTGGTCCATAATCGACTCTATGGCTGACACACACATCCTCCAGAAGGGGCTGAGAGACAGATACCTTGTCTGGTGTGAAAGCAATGCCCCAAGAAGAATGCCAAAGAATGCATAGTCATCCCCTTTGGCTAAAACAAAGTGCAAACTAATTACCACATAGGTGGTACGCCAGTATTTATGGAGAAAGTCATGAAGGCCCTGGGGACACGGTTAGATAGTAAACTGTCCTTTGATCACATGGCCAAAGTGTTTAGACATTCCCCCTATGTAGCCCACCCAATGTCACCCACTTTGTCTAGTCTGATGTCACCATCCTACAAATATACCTGTGGAAAGTACAGCTCACAGTAAGATGTATATCATGTCATGTAAATGTGTACACCTATAGTATCATAAACCAGCTAGGTGGGGGTTTGAATCCTGCACTTGACAAGTTTGTGTGTGTAATCTCCTTGGAGAGGAGCAACCTTTTTCTGAGAGTACTCAACAACCTTAAAAGTGGTATACTAATCTTTGTCAAGTCTGATGTCACCATCCTACAAATATACCTGTGGAAAAGAGAGCTCCCAGTAATGTGTGTAGCGTGTCGTGTAAATGTGTACTCCTGTAGTATCATAAACAAGTTAGGTAGAGGTTTGAATCCTGCACTTGACAAGTGTGTGTGAGATCTCCTTGAAGAAGAGCAACTTTTTTCTGAGAGTACTCAAAGACCTTAAAAGTGGTATACTAATCTTTGTCAGGTCTGATGTCACCATCCTACAAATATACCTGTGGAAAAGAGAACTCACAGTAATGTGTACAGTGCATTCTGGAAATGCGTACTCCTGCAGTATCATAAACCAGTTAGGGAGAGGTTTGAATCCTGCACTTGGCAAGTGTTAGTTTGTGATCTCCTTAGAGAAGAGCAACCTTTTTGCAGAGTACTCAGACACCTTAACTGTGGTATACTAATCTTTGTCATGTCTGATGATGTCACCATCTTACAAATATACCTGTGGAAAAAAGAACTCACAGTCATGTGTATAGCACGCCATGTAAATGCATAATCCTGTAGTATCATAAACCAGTTAGGGGTTTGAATCCTGCATTTGACAAGTGTGTGTTTGTGTGTGATCTCCTTGGAGAGGAGCAACCTTTTTTGGAGAGTACTCAAACACCTTAAAAGTGGTATACTAATCCTTGTCAGGTCTGATGTCACCATCCTACAAATATACCTGTGGAAAAATGAACTCACAGTAATGTGTATAGCGTGTCTTGTCAATACATACTTCTCTAGTATCATGAAGTAGTTAGACAGAGGTTTGAATCCTGCACTTGGTGAGTGTGTGTGACACTGTTGGTCACTGTTGTGGGTTTTGCTTTTACTACTGTATGACATCAGTATGACACCAGTATGTGCATTGCACATGTGAGGTAGCTGTGTGGCAAATACATATACGTACGTGTGACCTCAATTATTGCATTGCGGGAACCCTGCTTTCTCCAAGAACACATGTCATCTTTTCAAGAGTGTGCTGCTTTCCAGACCTTAGGTCACATCTGTATGCTTGTGACAAGGCTAGCCACTGCAGTGATCCCTGGCCTAGGTCAACTGTGTCACACACACTCATTACGGTTTGTATAGAATTGTGAGTGAGGGTTTATGGCTGAGGTATATGTCAGACCTGTTCAAATGCAGCAAAGTCCATCAATGATGGCTATTTATTAAAGCATATCATTACACTCTACTGCTGACAACATGCTAACATTGCTATAAAGTCACCCTGTGCATCAGCACCATGGTAGCCTGTTCCTGCATCGATGTTACAGATGACAGAGGTGGAAAGGTTTCATCATATGCACAGGGTGTGTTGTTTTGACAGAGGCCTACAGTGATCCATACAATTGATATGTATGTGTGTGTGAGGGCCAAGAGTACTGATATGAGCCAATGTTGATGTAATGTATGCAGGTATGTGGTAGCGCTAGGTGTCTTGTTTGTGTGTGTCTGCATGCACACAGTTCCACCATGTGGCTGCCATATATGGGTATCTGTGGGACAGCCACAAACTGTACCTGCCAGGCTTTACAGATCACCATCTCTGGCCACGGATACAGTACCTGTGCTTGGCAGGGGTGCTACTGACACTATCAGGTACTAAGCCTGACTGGGTACTATCCCCAGAGGTAGATGGATGTACACTGGACCCAGGTCCCTGCTTGGACTGTCCAGAGCCACGTGCATGTGGTCTTCTAGGACGGTCTATGGACAGCCCACCCCAACATTGCTGGGACTGGTACTGGCACTACGGGAGTGACTGTGACTTGAGGGATGTCTGCAGCGACTGCCAGCTGCTGATGTTGCTGGCATATGTCCATGTCGATGACTCAACCATCCCACACTGTCCTGACACATGGACATGACATTGCGGAGGACATCTAATGTCTCACCCCAACATCTATCAGTGACCTCAGTGTAATGATGGATGGCACCTGCTAGGTCATGGATACTGTCAATTACGGCGGTGTTATGTGCCTTTAGTGCCTGTCTGGTGTACCGTTCCATACAGGCCTGTGCCTCCATGACAGCCTGGAACATGTGTAAGGTTGTAAGACCTGTGGCACATCTGCCAGTGGCATGATGAGCAGCATTGCTCTGACGAGAACCCCTGGACATCTGCCTATTTGGTACCCTTCCAGACATCTGGGTATGGCTGTTGTGTCGGGATGCATGCGCCATAGATACCACACTGTCCTGGCCAGTGCCGGCTGTACACTGTCCCTCAGCTGAGGGCATTGGTGATGGATGTATTGGCAGTATGACGGTGCGCACGGATGGGGTGAACACTTGTGTACTATCGATTGGTGGCCCATTGACAGACCCTGGCAAACATGCCTGGGCCTCAACACACCTATCATCATCACTATTATGCTCAGTGACATCAGTTTCCCTTCTGCAGTGAACCAGCCCAAAAGCAGCACCTGTGAGAGGACAAGAAACACACTTTACGACCTGTACATGATGTCGGCACACCTGCACACATGAGAACACATGCACACAAATACACTCCTCACTAAAACAGACAGACACACACACACATACACCACCAGCAATCCAGAACGTACTCAATAGTGTGTGATGGTGGGGTACAGTATCACAAGCCGAATATTTATATCAAACATGACAGCATGCAGGACGTGTGTTGCTCAACAGCATTCAGTGTGAGTGTAGACAGCCCTTGCTAATAACAGTATACATGGCTTTGATGCATGTGTGTTTTGTTCAGTGATTGGCCTCACCCTAGAACGCAACGTGTACATAGACACAACATTGCTGTGCAAGTATTAAAAGCTCTGCAATGTCCTGTGCACCATCACTCACAGGTATGCATACCATGGCTGGATCTGTATCTGTGTGTCACATAGATATCCATTTCTGATTAGAGCATCTGTGTCTTTAGCAGATAATTGTAGACACAGGTTTAGCACATGCATGCTATGTATACCCACAGGATGAGTGTTGCATGCATACCTGATGGAATACCATTGCTCAACATAGCCATTGTACAGTGGTTATGGTGAGTGTAGGACATATTGTGGACATGCCAGTGCCAGCCATAACATGGCATGCTACCACACAACTGCAACATTAAACATCACAAATACACAATGTGTGGCATGTGACCTATACACTCAATAGCATTACAAGACATATGTGTGTCACTTTGTACAAATGGTGATTGCTATGCATATTGTGTATAGGTGCATATGTTTGCACACACACATTGAGGTGCATAGCAATTAATGATGTGTAGTACCATGAGCCATCATCATGCAGCATTATGTGGTCACTCAAGACTACTAATGTGTGCCAGACCGGCACATAGCATGCTGTACCTGAACTGCAGTACCATGGCTACATTCACCATTTCACAGCCAGTTGTTACATGGGTTTGTAAGGTGCCGAATAGGGGGCATTGCCTAACATGAATGTGTTATGTGTTGAACAGTGTCGCGCAGCCACATGAGAGGCCTCTACCCCTCAGGTATATCATGTGTGTTGTCTGGATGACATTTGGGATACTGGAGTGTGACCTTACAGCAGGTGTCTGAATACGCCATGTGTAGCATGTTAACGTGTACTTAGTATGACACAGTTGTGCATGTTGTGCGCATGTGTACCGACTCCGCCTATCCAGTGTCCACTACAGTGTTGCCACAATTGTGTGGGATGCTCTGTGTATTGCATGTGTTTGAGGCAGCTACTCACATTACTGAGATGTGCATAGACTCACAGCAAACATGCACAGCATGCATTATGTGCAGGTGTGTGACATGTACATGGCCTACACCTCTCCTATGACATGTACATTTAATTAGCAATATTAAATGTAGAACACTCACCAGCATGGGTCTGCTGCCTTGCTGTCACACCAGAGGGACCTACAAGGATATGAGACAGTTTGTCATTGGTAACAACTGTGGCATTGCTACTGTGAGTTTGCAATCTTACAGTAGTACGACTGTTGACAGTCACAGGCCTGCAGATTATATTCCTAATTATTATTATTGCACAACACTAGGCACCACATCTTGTAACTACAGAGTACACATCTCACATAAGCATGATCTACCAATAGAGGTAACAGTAGTTTACAGCTATGCCATGTTACCTGCACACTCCATGTCAACTTGCTGGGTGGCTTCGGCCTCCATGATGATACATGTTAGTTGTTGTTGTTGGCCAGGAGCAGCTCCTCCACTCTGGTGAGGGGGTGGGTGGATGGCTACCCCACCACCTGTGGCAAGCTGTTGTCTACGGATATCAGATGCACGCTGCTGGACATGTCTAATAAAATCACTGCAGTGATGGCATACCTGCTCATATGTCTGAAGCTTGTTAGGGAAATCCAAATGAAGGTCAGAAACTTGAACAAAATGCTTGGTTCAATACAAGCTGTGTTTATTCAATACAAGCAATATTAACGCCACAAGTCGTATACGTTTTCGACCCTGATAGCCAAAGTCTTCATCAAAAATACATAAAAGCAACCAATTGGACCTTCTTATACAAATTCAAAATCTTAATTGTCCAATAAAAAACGTTATAAAAACTTTGTAAAATACGATGTATTAATTAAAAACTATTGTGTTTTACACATATAACAAAAAGCCACATTAGAACAGTTGTAATTCATAACCTATGTACTGGAATGTAATAGGTATATTTGACAGAGTTCATAAAATGTATATTAAAATTGTATATATAAATAAATGTACTAAATAAATGTATTGAATAAAAAAACTACAGCAATACAACTAATGAATTACTGTCCAACATCGTCACCTTGTGGCATAAATGTAAAATTTCATAATTTGGCTGCTCTGAGCTTGAGTACCGAGGAAATAGAAATTAAATCATTCAGACCTGGAAATTTTGTGGAGTCCAAAACTATTTTCCAAAATAGTTCCCTATACTCAAGTTTAGCCTCCCACATACCACCTCTAATTTCCTTGGGGACAATTTCCAACACAAAAAAAGAAAAGGAAGCCTGAGGACACTTTAAGGTGTGTTTGAATAATGCATTTTTATTACATTGTTTTCTAATATCGTATAAGTGTTCATAAATTCGGTTCTTCAGTTTTCTTTCTGTTTTACCCACGTAAAATGAGCTACAAAATTTACACGTGGCGATGTACATGACCCCTTGGGTGTTACAGTTGGAAAAGTTGTCACTAACTATATTTCTGTCCTTTGATGGAATAAGGATGTGTGTTTGATTGGTAATGTGGGCACATTGTGAACATGCCCCACATTTAAAAGTACCTGGCCTACGTAATGAGCCATTGAGTTTCCTAGGTCCATTAAACTCAAAAAACTGCTTGAAATTTTGGTCCTTTCTATAGATAAATTACAAAATTTTATCCTTAAAAATTTCTAAATCAGAGAGTTCAACAAACTTATTCCACTCCCTGGTGATAACTTCCTTTATAACTCCTGAATCCCCTGAATAATCAAATATGAAAGCTTCACCAAAATTGTCACCGTTGTGGTTTGGTGGATTTGGATTTATAATATCTTGTGGTTCCTGCCCTAAAATAGGGGCAAACCTACCATTTCTCCCCTGGACCACCACATCAAACATTTCATCCAAAAGACATTGAGGGTATCCACGTTCCCTGAACATATCTAAAACATAGTTACTCTGAATAAAAAAATCAGCATCATTGGATGTCATCCTGCTAATCCGTACAAGTTGACCTTTAACAAGGTTCTTTTTCTGAAAGAAAGGATGACCACTTTTGAAGTGGAGATATGAATTCGAAAAAGTATCTTTGCGAAAAATATTGGATGAAAATCCTTGATCAGTTTTGGTAAGGGTAATGTCCAGAAAAGTAAGGACATGCGGATATCATCCAAAAATCTTTTGTATAAGCACCAGTGTGATGCAAAAATACTCTTCAAAATATATAACTCCTCCCACTTAGATAAAATAATGTTTGCGTAGGTGAGAGCACACTTGGCACCCATGGCCACTCCTTTAGTTTGTTTAAAGAACTCACCCTGAAAGAACATAAAGTTGTTTTTGAGAATGACATCCATGAAAAGTAAACAATTGTTAAAATCATCATTGGAGAACAATTTACTGTCCCTCATACTCTCCTCTAACCAGAGGAGGCCAATATCATGAGGGATAGACCCAAAAAGATCCACTATGTCTAAGGTAATAAACACCAAATCAGGGGAAAATAAGTGGGGTTCAACACACCTAAGAAAGTGCCATGAATCTTTCAGTGTAGTAATACCTTGATAGGAAAGTTGTTTCAATTTCTCATCCATGAATTTGGCAAGTGGGGTGGTGGCTGAACCTTCTGAAGACACAATAACCCGTAGAGGGGGATTCATCTGATCCTTATGGACCTTAGGAATACCAAAAACCGAAGGTACTCTAGGACGTGGGTTGGTCAAAAATTGAAAAATCTCTTGGGAAATAGAGCCCTCGAGGAACACTGTTGGTCATCACAAGATTTACTCCAATTTAACACAGCAAGAAAGAAGGGTATTTGATGATCTTAGGAATAACACTAACATCAGGATTATACAACCTGACAAAGGGGGTGGGACTGTTCTGATGGATTTTATTAGTTATGAATCTAAAATGAAGGATTTATTGCACGACTCCAACTAATACTCCAGAGCTTCCATCAATGAGGTAAATTTATCTTATTCAAAAATCAACTTACTGCTCAATGATTTACTCTTCGAGGTCTCTATTTCCCAAGAGATTTTTTCAATTTTTGACCAACCCACGTCCTAGAGTATCAGTACATGGCACACTGTATGCGACACAATGCACCTCCTAGCCACAGGGGTATATATCAAGCTAATGCATAACGTAAGATGTAATTCATTGCAATGATTGTAAATTCCAGTTACAGTATTACCAGTATACCACACTAGTCATTGATGGCAAAGCCCTGCCTAACATATGTGCTCATTCGTTAATATAGGTGGCATACTGCTGTACTAGACTAGATATGTTGCTAGATACGCACCTATATCCTGTAACACACATATGACCAAGGCCATGGTACAGGCATACACACACACACACACACATCAGACATGCATACCAGACACAAAGGTATGCAACCTACATGACCTTTACTTGTGTACCATACAGTACTGTGTGTCAGTAGTTACAAGACCTTATGCCTGAGGTATGTCATCTGTGAGGACTACGGGGAACAAACAAAACAGTGGTTCCAAGACATGTGGACATACACCATACTGTGCTGTTTAGGCATACAGCTTCAGGTAGTACTACAGTTTATACAGGGGTTGAATTCACCAGCAGTAACACTCAATAAGCATACATGTACTGCTGTAGCCTACAATGGGACACCCCAGTCGACACCAACGGACTATGTCAGACCGTATGGCATACTGCTTTTTCTGCCTAGCAATAACATACACATCTTTTGCTGGGATCACAGCTAGGACACATAATACCATGACAGAAACAGTTTCCCACTTAGCTATCACACATATACAGAACTCTGACACATTCACCAACACACTCAGTCAACCTCACATAGTGATTATTGCAACAAGTACATGTGGGTGTGTATCGGTTCATAGGTAGGTTATAAGCTATTGGCCCTAGGACCTATAGATGTCTAGCCATATGCTACCCTGGCCTTTGACACACAGGTAATTTAATTTCACGTGGCCCTGTCAAGCAGAGACACAGAGGTGATTCCCGGGGTGTATTTTTTATCTCCCATGCAATCATCAGGATTATATATGACGACTGCTAATTAGGAGCTTTGTTTGCTATTGATAGGTGGTTTGTTCCAGAATATGGGATGTCTCTGAAATAGGAATCTATCCCTCCAGCATGTGCTGTTTATTGAGGTGACAAGGTTTAGGTCCATAGAGCTTGTAGCTCGTAGGGATTGTGATCTGTTTACATGGAGCATGTCCAACAGCTCTGGGTTTCACATAGCTTTGTATGTTAGGCAGAGGTCACCTCTGGGTAGGCGGTATGCCACACAGTCTAGCTGTGGTTTTGTGAGATGATCTGCATAGGGCATCTGTTTGAGGCCGGTATTACTCTTTGTGAGGTATGTCCTGTCCTTTCCAGTTGCTGTAGATGTCTTGTGAGGTACATACCACATGGGGCATTGTACTCTATAATGGGTTTTATGTATGTGGAGTAGAGGGGAACACTGATCTATATTTCCCTGGATGACACACCTTTTGTGATGATGTGTGCCACGTAGACAGATTACATGACTAGTGTGGCACTGTGACTATCAAAGGGGAGACCATTGTCCACCTGTGTCCCATGGTCTCTTATCACACCTTCAGTGTTAAGTAGACTACCAGCTATGTGGTAGTTAATGGGTACTGAGTTTTTGCAAGGAGGGATGCCAATGCAGTGTCAACATTGAGCTTGAGTCCATGGCTTTGTCACCAGGCATCTGTTGCAGTAAACATGACCTTGTCTGTCTCTCTCTCTCTCTCTATATATATATATATATATATATATATATGTGTGTGTGTGTATATACACACATACACACACACATACAGATAAACATCCATTGGCGTACATATAGATATACATATAGGCACATATACAATCCACCTTTCATGGTGGAAATATTAAGTATGCAAAGGTTGTGAGGTATATAGTTATGTCATAATATTGCACAGTGTTGTGCGGAATGCATTGAAGGTGTTCTCAGCCCATGTAGCTTTAGCAGGCCTCACTGGCTGCAACACTGCAAACCTGACAAATCATACCCACAGTGTTTAACCACCACATGTCATATACCAGCATTGTATGCTGTCTGGTTTGCCACACACTACAACCTACATAGAAATATGCACATAACAACCTTCAACAACATATATATATATATATATATATATATATATATATATATATATATATATATATATCCACCTTTCACAAACAGTTGCAGTATGTCCCTTGCTCTATGCACATGTACAGATGCTAATATATCTGACACAGACAGATCTCTCCGTATGTGTGTGCCATACACACACAAGGGCCACACTGTTGTAAGTCCTTGTGCCTCACGGCTGACCTGTTGGGCCTTGCTGCAACATGAACAGGTGTCACATGTTAGCACACAGTAATATTAGAGGTTGTATATAGCTGCAAATGCTAAATTAGCATACTAGCCTGGTACAGCTGTTGCCAATGCTAAGCTACATGTTAATATGACTATCATGTATTTGTTACTCTGTCACATCCATGTTTACATAACTGCATGCGCTTTTCCCCAAACAGAGATTGCACACACTACTGTACAGAACACAGATAACATGGATCAGATGTTTGACATTTAATGCTGAACTATATATGTCACAGTCATATCCCACTGCACACAGCTACACACTGATTTCTCCATGGCAGAAGTTATGCAGGGCATCTGTGCATAGATACGTACTGCTGCCACATATGGATGATTCAAACTATGTAGAGTACTCTTCAAAAACATCTACTACATGCCAGTAAGTGCATATCTGTTACATACATTTCCTTTGTATGTGTTTGTAGTAGTCAGTTCCATGTGTTTTGTACACTTTGTTTTGTTTATAGCTTATTTTTTCAATAATTTTTTTTATTTTTTTTCAATATATTATTTTTTTCAATATTATTTTTTCAAAATATTTTTTCAATATATATATATATATATATATATATATATATATATATATATATACTTTTTCTTTTTAAATATATTTTTTCCAATATATTTTCTTTTATATCTTTTTTGTTTCCAGTTGCTGTTGCTGTGGTCTGTGTCTCTCTGTGTCGCTGTGTAATGCTCTCTCTCTCTCTCTCTCTCTCTCTCTCCATACCTGCAATTAAATGATTGCATGTGTGGACAGCTAGTACAGCCTGCTTTTATAGGTATCTGCACATGTGCAAGTGATGGCCTCTGCACCAATTATTGGCACCATTTGGCAATTGCATACAGCCTGCTGTGTGGTACTTGGTACTCACTGTCATAGCAACCAAATGCTATAAATTGCTAAGTCAGGTAGGCATAGCCCTTTCAGCTTTCCAAAGCGGGGACCATGCTTGTTTGCTGTGGACACCGTTGTGTAAGTCAGAAGGTTGGTGTACTTCTTGTATCTGATGCTAGGGGTGTAGCCAGTGATTTGAATGTTGAACTCAGACCTGAATGTTGCCACTTCCAGTACACAGTTGTCAGTGTAGAATTGTACTCACCCCTACAAATGCTAACATAAGATACATGGAAGTATGTAGTTTCTTTTCTATTTATACAATTAGCTGCCATACATATGTAGTTATTGAGATGTTTTCATTTGGTACATGAACTGTTTGCGAACTGCTATACTGTAGATATTAATGTACTCACTTCTGCACAGTTTTGTTGACATTAGCACAGGATGCTCATGAAAACTGGACAATTCCAGTATTGATTATGCCTACCTACATCATTGCTGGACCTTGAACACACAGGTATTTTGTACATGTGGGTGGGGATTGTCCTGCTATGATACTGTGTGGGGGTTGTAAAGTGCTGCTTTAACATTATTTACTGCTAAAATGACTGGTTCTGTTATCACAGTCATGTAATGCAATTCCACAACAACTTCTGCTAAAGTTCCACAGAACATGTTTTGTGTTATGGCATTCCTATCTTTCCTTTACATTCACTCATTCTGATGCATGATATATATATATATTTCAGCAACCACTTGCAGTGTATCTACTACGGGTTAGTGGTACTTTATGCAGTCTAGTGTGTACAAGGTCCGGGGTTCAAGACTAACAGTGGTGTTTTATTTTGCTGCTGAGCAGAACAAGGCCCCTCACATGCAGGGTGACTAAGGCACTTTTAAGCAGTTGTAAGTGGGTTTGAGCGATGTTAGCAATACTTAGCTAAGTGCACACTTGCGCAAACCCACTAACTACTGCTTAAAAGTGCTTACTCCCGCTAACCCCAGCGCTCATTTCTTTGAAAGAAAAGAAAATTGGGATGATAGGAAATTGGTGAAAAGGGGGCACAAAGAGGGAAAGACAGTAAGGAAAACAGCTTGGGATGTGCCGGACGGGTGTAGGGAAGGTCCATAGCTGCCCATTTCTTTAACAGCAACAGCTGTGCATATACTAGTAATTTGAAACCTTCCACCCCTGAGAGAGGGGTGAGGACAACGAAGTATGTTGTACTGCCAATTAAATTTCAGTTTATGTGTCCAGCGGACATGTGTGCAAAATGGGCAGCTACGTATGGGACGTAATTTTTTTGTGGGAGCAGATTGCCCTTTTTTTTTTTTTTTTCAGGTGAGAGTGGCATGTGGGGTAGGGAAAGTAGGTATATTTTGGGAAGGTAGGTTGGGGAGGTAAACAGGCAAGACAAGACGCATACAGGGGTGAAATATGACACATGGGGTGGGTGAACACCATTGACGGGGAAGGATGTTTGGAAATCGCAAGCCCATGAGCCCACAGATGGCAACAGTGGAACTGAGATCCCCACCCATGGGCAGTCACCACTGCACTTTCACAGCCCGGAGGATGGCTGTGTTGGGGGCTGTGTAGGAGTCACGCCACACTTGCCTCGAGCTGGCGTAGAGGATCAGCAACTGAACGCTCGATCTCCCTAACCACCACAGCCCAGACCATTCAGAAAGTGATAGGTGGCCCTTCTCTGGCCACACTTGCACAGGGGGGACGAGCCCCATCTCCTGCAGCACTTCCACCCGAAGGTGGCACAGGACCAATGGAGGAGGAGGTCCCGGGCTGGGCACCAGACCTGCTGTTGCCAGGTGCCATCGCCAACTGCGGTGGGACAGGTGGGTCCGCTGGGACCGGCCTTCCCATACATTTTATGTTTAGGAGGATTTAATGACAATATGGGTTAGTAATAGCCAACAGCATTCCAATTCAGTTGTGACAGCATACAGTAGTATAACCATTAACCCAACACACCATAGTTCCAACAGTTGAACAGCAAGCATAACACATGCATATATAGAACAACAGTGGACATTCCAACAGCATGCAGGATTGATTGGTGGCAACAGGCCACCAAGATTGTGGTATGTGAACAGGGCACATGCATCTAAGTAAATGCAGATATTTATAAACCAATAGGACGTGTCCCAACAAATGTTATGAGATTAGACATACCCATTGAGGTGTGGAATTGCATTGTTTATGCACATACAGTAGGGTGTAAAAAGATACCTCCATTAACAACTTATATATACTTATAGTATACACTACATTTCTATTGACTGCAGTTATATATTCCCTACATGTATTATTACAGTAGGCAATGTCCGTTAAATTGTGAAATGGATTTTGTTAGTTCTTGATATACCTGACCTGTATCTGACATACAAACTGTCCTGGATGAAGATGTTACTGCTACATATTTATATATTTCATTTATATTTATATATATACATATCTGGATGTGTTCAGGTGACATTATCAGGTATATGTTAACAGCCCCCTACATTTCTAGCAGCACACTGACATTTCTGGGGAACACAATAACAAGCTACTCATGTGCCAGATTAACCTGTACATACTGGCCATGAACTGACAGTTGAGGACTGTATATATGTTTAACAGCTACTGGCACTCCTTTCATTCACTTTATATGAGCCTACTCATGTGTGGGGTGACTGCACTTAATACAACAGTATTATTTCTATAATGCAAGGGTACAACAACATATTGAAGAAAGTGACACAGACACACTCCAGGAATTATACCTTTATTAATTACATTACAAACTTTTCTAGTGGCTCTCTCATTTATTTGATATATCAGTGCATGCAGAGGTCTTTTATTCAAGACATATTATACCTTTAGTAATGGGTTACAACACCTTTTCATGCTGCCTCACTTATTTTATATAACAGTACATGCAGAGAAGTTATTTAACACTTATACCTTTATTAATGGGTTGCAACACTCTTTTTCAGGCTCTCTCACTTCTTTTATATAACAATACATGCAGAATAATTACTAACCTGCCTGGTGGCGCAACCTTAGCAGCCTATCTGCATAGGCTTGCGGATTTGCAGCACGGACACCTGCAGCTGTGAAGTAAATAAAGGGATATTGAGACATACCTATCCATAATATAGACTGCAATAGCAATTCTTACATACTTCATTCCATGGCCACATACTCAGTAGTGGGGCATTTTCCATTTCACTGGCCTCCTGTATCCACTGGTTCAGTCGGTCCCCCTTGCGTCTCTTCAGGTCTGAGTAGTGGTGTCTGACCTGCTCACCAGTCCGAGGGACGCCTGTGGCACTGACGAGATCATGTGCTAGATGGTTCTAGCCTTCTGCTTTGTACTCAGTGCCCTGAAACTGGCCCTGCAGGAGTCTTGCATCATGATGATGGATGAGGAGCCAAACCATTACTTTTGACTCCTCAATGCCCCACCTTTGCGCTTGAAAACGATAGCCCTCTCCAACACCAGCCGTACTGTCTGCAGATGGGAGCTACAACCAGTTATGGCAATTATTCCCGCCTATGGAGCTTAAATATGCCTCATTTCCCGCACTTATTTGTGATTGGCCGGTTTTGAAAAATCTCAGCTAAAAGCAAACCTGCTTAGCAATGGATAAACTTCCATTGATATATATGAGTGTGTTGGAAATGCATCCATATGTAAAGTTGTCATGGCTTAGTACTGTGATTATGGTGCACAGTATCCCGGGTTCAAGGCCTGTTATTGCTTTTTATTTTACTACTGGCCAGACCGGCTAGAAGGTGTGGCTATGTTTAGCCAACTTTGCTCAACTTTGCCCAACTTTGCTCTACATTGCCCAGCGTTGCCCAACGTTACCCAATGTTGCGCTAGTTAATGTGGTGCGCATGTTTTGTTTGCGCTAGTTGGCACGGTGCGCAGCTCCGTGCAAAGCCATTGCGCTAGTTAAAGCAGTGTTAAGCTATGAGCAATTATACTTAAATGTGCTTAATACTGGTAAACTTTGCTTAGCGGTGTGTCACATTGCTTAGGATACATTACTTATGCATTTATCAGTATGCATGACCATTCCACCTTCTTATTTTATACATATATATATATATATATATATATATATATATATATATATAAAATATTGTTCACTACCACATAGGCCATTTCAATGCATTTTACTAAAATTTAAAAGGTAAATGTCAGGAATTATTTTTATGCACTGATTTCCTACAGAAAATGGGAAGGGGAGTGGCGGGACTTGAACCGGGAATGCCTCTTCTTTGTGCTAGGGGTCTACCATTATGCCATTGCTATTTGGCTTAATTTGCATATAAGTAGTTTATTATCCTCTTCAATGTCTACACTGCTAACTGTATTTAAGCAATGGGCAAACCTGTGCATACACGTGCAAATACGGGCAGCTATATCGGGAATAATAAAAAAAAAAAAGGAAAGCTTTACACTTTAAACTTGTACAGGGATTTAGAATGTGGAGGAGCGTAGTGTTGGGTATGTACACATTTGAGCGGACTTGCTCATTTCAGTTGACATTTGCAGTTTAGGCACTTGCAGGGGCATGGATATTTGGACTGCTCGGCAGTCTGACATGCCCCCTGCACTCGTGCATGCTCAGTATTAATCTTAGAGTTGAGTCAGAGCACCCTCATGAATATGCATGACGTGCTGACATCAAATTCTTAGACTGCAGTTTCTGAGTAAGAATTAGTCTTACACGGAGGATTAGTGAATCCCATCCCTAGTATGAAATTATAAAAAAAGATTAGTGTACATCACTTGAGAAAGATGGTAAAACCGTACTGCAGATTATGTTTAACTGACTGAACTTTAGCAAGTTACATGTGTTTGGTACTTCAATACTTTTGCTGTAAAAAGAAAGAACATAGGTCATATGCCTTCACACTAGCTTCTTTAAGATCCCACAGCATCAGAAGGCGAAGGTTTTGGGTGGCCACGGTGGTGCAGCAGTTAGCATTGCCACCTCACAGCAAGAGGTTCTCCAGTTCAATCCTTGGCTGGGATGCCTTCTGTGTGGAGTCTGCATGTCCTCCCTGTGGTTGCATGGGTTTCCTTCAGGTGCTCCAGTTTCCTCCCACATCCCAAAGACATGCTGTAGGAGGATTGGACAATCTAAATTGGCCCTAGGTGTGTGTGTGTGTGCCTTCTATGGAAGGTTGAGTGCTGGGTTGACAACTCGATACTGTAAAAACTCCACTGCCAGTCATGAGCAGACAGGTAATCCACTATGGTGACCCCTAACTGGGAAAAGCTGAAAGAAGAATCATCAGAAGACTAAGGTTCCATATCATAAATTGATGTAGAGGAAGCAAATGTTTGCTCTCATTGGGGACATCATAGTAAAACAAGAACCACTCATGTTTTGCAACATTTAAAATGGTGCATGTATGACAAAGCAACAATTAATATTCATAAGGAGCTGTCACAGACTTTTGCAGCAATTGAAGTTCGGGCATTCATTCAGCAGCAGAAGCATGTAATAAGGGTTGCTGTATGTGATATACATGTACAGAGAAATATATATATATATATATATATATATATATATATATATATATATATATATATATATATATATATATATATATGGGTCTACTTTAATTCACTGAAAACTCATTTCACTGAATTTCAATTCACCCTCAAAAATCACTGAAAGTTCAAATCACTGAAAACTCATTTCACTGAATCACATTTCACTGAATGTAAGTACTGTTCAGACAAATAAAATGTATATTCCTTTTCCCCACTGTAGTGTGACCCTGGAGTTAGTATATATAGTTAGGAGGGGTGTGGGGGCATAGCCCCCACCTACTTAGCTTTTAAATTTATGAATCTCAGTTCACTGAAAACTAGCAGTATAAAACCAAAAGTAGGTGGAGGGCTATACCCCCCACACCCCCCAATGTGGGGGCTGTGTCACCCACCCTCCCTAACTCTAGATACATATATGTTATATATATGTATATATATGTATATATATATATATATATATATATATATATACACACACACACACACACACACACACACACACACACACACACACACACACACACACATATATACTAAATCCAGGGTCGCATTACAGTGGGGAAAAGGGCATATACGTTTTATTAGCCCAACGGTACTTGCATTCTGTGAAATGTGATTCAGTGATTTGAGTTTTCAGCGATTTGATGCGAGTGTTTTGAAATTCAGTGAAATTAGTTTTCAGTGAATCAAAGTAGGCACACACACACACACACACACACACACACACACACACACAGATATATATATATATATATATATATATATATATATATATATATATATATATATATATATATATATATAGATACATAGATATAATTATTACATATGCAGGCTGGAAGACAGTGCTTTATATTATAAGCTATGAATTTGTATATGGGTGAGAATAAGCCAGCTCAGCACTTGTCCCACTTCCCAAAACCTATTGTTCTGCGTTACAATCAATACAAAATGAAAAGCTAACATGCTTCAAGTTGAACTTTATATAACCATTACAACTTAAGAAATACAGTAAACATAATTTTGAGTTGTTGGCAACAAAAATAGAAATGGACTTTTGTACAGCATGAAAGTCAGAAAAACCTCAAATGACTTAGTTTGGATCCTGACATATGGTATGGCTTGCAGTATACCAGTCAGTCAGTGTTCAGTCCAAGGAAGAGATAAGAATCCATCTTTTGTTCCTCTATGGGCACTGCAAAATAGTTCTGCATTCTCAGACCACACTGTCTTTGGGCCATCCACAGAACTGATGGAGATTTCTTTGCACTTCAATGCTGACTCCTCTTGTAGGCTAAAGTCCATTTCATTTGCAGACAGTTCTGGTTAAATGTTCCTGTCAAGCACACTCCACTTTTCTCATTGAGAATTAATCTGCCTTTTGGATTTGCCAGTGCCATAATTGGTAAGGTGCAATATTACAATGTTTGATTACTTTTCCAGGGTGTACAGAGTTATGTCATTCCTTTAATCTACAAAACCCTTTCAGTGTCTGCATGCTTGCTAGCTGGTAGTAAACACAGCCCAAGTATGACAGGAGCAAGAAGGTGAATATCTAAAAGTCTGATGTCTGAAGTCTCTGAAAGAATGACTAAAATGAATGTGTTTACTGCAGTATATATCTTTTCAGGTCAGAGAGAGTTCGGAATTTCTTTGTTCTGTAGTTGTAGTTGATGAAGTCCAGCCCATCCTGTTTATCTGTCCACAGTACATTATTTCTTTAATTAAAAACACATCTAGGAAGAGGAGGGATTGCAGATATTATTTTGTCCTCAATCCTGTGAGTCTATCCTTTCTTTCTAACCTCTTGAGACCTAAATGTCTGAGAAGCAGAATGGTGTACAGTTTTTATCCAACTCTGAAGTTTTGCTAATGTTGGCATCTTTTGGTCTGTGCTGAAGACAAATATTCAGTGCAAATGTTAGACAATTGTCTTTTAGTTAATGCCATGTGTTGTAGTCTCACATTGCACAGTTCCTTAGAAATGTGCGTTCTTGGTGATGAAAGGTAATTTCACTGTCAATATAGTTTTCTAGATCCCTGACTATGTGATCAATATGATAGTTACAAGGGAAGTCATGTAGAAAGATATGATTATACATTTCTGGGCATTTAGTTGTAGTCCTTGGTTTTGACACCAGATATTGGTTTGGAGAAGACCTTCTTGAAAGATTTTGGTGTTCTCTGAGGACTTTATGATGGTACCAAGTTTACAGTTATCTGCAAACCTGTTGAGCCATAAACATTTATTTTCTTTAACCTCTGAGTAGTAAATGCCAACGAGGAGAGGCCAAGTGATTGAACTCTGGGGTACTCCTCTAGTAACAAGTCTGGTGGAGGAGGAAGAGACACCCTTCCTCTATTTCTTGGTTCTATTTGTAAACCAATTTGCTATTTAATGAGTTACATGGGGATTTATGCTTAGCTGGGAGAGTTTATCTGTGATGTCTGAGGGTGGAATGGTGGTGGATGCCTTTGTAAGGTCTGAAAATGTGGTGTGTGCTAATTTTCCCTCATTCCTTTGCTTCAGTAACCTTCTCAAAGAAATTGACCAGCTTAGGTAGGCAGGATGTACTCTTGACTATTCTGAACTGGCTGAGGTTGAGAATTTGTAGCTATGTCTATATTTATTAATTCCACAATGAACGTTTACATAGCTTTAGAGATGACTGGTCAGGATTAGTGTTTGCAATTGCCCAGATACATCAACACCCCATCTTTGTTCATGGTGATGACTGTTGCTGTCCTCCATTAATCTGGCATGAAGCTTGTTTGGAGGCTGATATTGAATAACCTACTTTGGGGGGGGGGTCACACAAGTCATGTTGCAGGCTAACCAGTAGGGAACTCAACATGTTATCCAGCCCAATAGAAGTAGTGTTTTTGATATGAATAGTGCCTTGAGGACTTCTTCTTTAGGAGATTGGTGGGGGGAGGTAGATGCAGGTATAACATCTAAAAATCTAAATGGAGAGAGGGGGTAAAGTTTAAATTAAATTTGCCTGCTAGTGTATTGGATTTGTCCTTGGAATCTGAGTATGTGATATACTTTACTATTAGTTCTACAGAATGCTGGGCATTGTTTCTGAGATCTTTAATACAGGAAAATAAGGCTTTGCCATTCTCCTTTGCCTTGGTGGCTGCTTTACCTTGTCATTTGCTTTGCTTGATTTGATAAGAGTTTAGAGTTCCTTTTTTAAACAAGAACCGTCTTTTTTAAATGATCATGTCTGACATAGGGAATCATGCATTTATATAAATGAAAACAAACTATATTGACATAATTTTAGTTGCAAACATTATACATCACAAACCATATTGATAATTTTAGTTGCATACATTATACATCATTTATAATCTATCCAATTATTGTCAGTGAAACATTACATAGCTAATTCAAACCCTACCTTCTTTTAAACCTCATACCTCATCAGCATGTATTGTTTCCAGAATTCCCATGTTTTTCTATATAGTTTGCTCCTATCTTTTTAGATACCAATTCCAGTTGTTTTATCTCTGTTACTATATTCACTTCTTCTAGTGCAGTTAGTTTAGACTTTGATTTCCATTTTCTAGTAATTGTTTTTTGGCAGCCACCATAATTAGACACAGCAAGGCCTTACTATGTCTAGGCAATTCCTATTCTGTATCATAGCTCAGATAAATAATTTCCTTAGTTACAACAATTTGCTCATCCAGTATCTCTGACAGAGTAGTCTGCAGGAATCATTAAAGTCTGCCAGCCCATAATACTCCCATAAAATATCTTGCAAATAATTTCTTTCTTCCCCATCACACCTCCGACATTTGCTGTCTAACTGAGGAAAAATTCTTTGGAGTTCACTTGGGCTATAAAAATACCTATGTAAACACTTCTAAACAAAGATCCTAAATCTTGTAGACTTTGTTCCATATTTGAGAAACATTCATATATCCCCCCATTTTTCTTTTGATTTGCTTATCCAGTCCTTCTAACCTCCTCTGATTGATTCTTATAGTTATCATGCAATATTTTATATACTCTAATAATTATTCCCTTTTTAACAGCAGCGTCTGTTATAGATTTTAGTAAAGACTGTACCAGTGCTGGTCTTTTACTTAGGATCCCCCTATTTATTTCTCTTTGCCAATACTCTGATATCAATCCTTTACAGGGAAGGCAATTTCTAGCCTGCAGTCCAAATAAATTCTTAGACTCTTCTCATTCTATTACCATTCTCACTCTAATTATTTGCTCCCAATTACTTGGGTATTTTACCAGTTTCCTCCAATAAATTTTAGTCCCCTCTTGCATATTGTCTGTGTCCCTCAGTATTTCCAGATGCAGACTTCTCTGCATTGAGCACAATTTCCCTTAAGTGCACACAGGGAACATGCTCAGCCCTGGGGTTGGTACCTCTCTATATCTGTCCAGACCTCCAATAAGACTTCTCACTGGCACAGCTTAGAGTCCTTAGCTGGGATTCCAAGCTAAGTCCTCCCACACTCTCTCTGTGAAACCAGTGTTTTGGGCCCCTGCTGCAAGCAGCTGACACACACACACACACACTTTGAGATTTGATTTACACACACACACACACACACACACACACACAGATCTATATTAGAACATCGAAATTTCCCAATTTTGAATGTTCTAATATCGACCCATATTCAGCGAATGCTAAAAATAGCGAAACGACAGAAAACCAAATGTTTTCTTAGGGAAAGAATTTGGTTGCCCATTTCTGTTTCACTATTTTCAGCACTGTGATGGAAAGTTATGGGTCGGGTTCAGGTAAGTGTGCGATTGGGCATGGGTTAGGTGAGTTAGGGTTAGGGCGCGGGTGAGGTGAGTGTGTGATAGTGACGGAACTTAGGGTTAGGGTTTGGGTTAAGGTAAGTGGATAGTTAGTCGTGTTTGTACAGTTTAGTGTAGGGTTAGCTGTAAGATTTTAGGTGTATGTGTGTGGATTGCTGTTTTTAGTGTGCTTGTGTTGTGTGTATGTGTTTCAGAACAGCAATTTTTTTCCATAGGAAACAAAATTGCTGTTCTGCATGTTCGATGTTGTTAGCATTCACTGAATAGGGGTCAATATTAGAACATTCAAAATTGTGAAATTTCAGTGTTCTAATATAGACCCCCACACACACACACACACACACACACACACACACACACACACACACACACACACACACACACACACACATATACACATACACACACACACACACACACACACACACACACACACACACACACACACACACACACACACTTGCAGAAGGCTAGCACAGATCCACCTGTTGTACCCCAAATTCTGCCCAAATAATAAGGTAGTTATCACTGCCACCAGAACCCCTGCCAGCTACTTTAAGGCTTTTTCAAGGGTACCCAATTATACTGAGTGAATGTAATATTAATACAAATGATAATGTTGACCAAACAGCAAGGCTTTCAGGAGTGGCCAGAGTTATCACCAAATAAATATGTGCAAATACTGCCAAAGCTTACAAATTCTCTAAAAAAGGACCAGCCACAATGAAAAGTTTAAATATATTTAATAATAAATAATAAAAGAACCAGAAAATGCTAAATATCTGTTTACAGTAAACACCAGAGTTTCAGACACAGGGAATATTAAAAATAACACAGATGGAAAGTTTTACACAGTTATAAATAAACAGTATTTAGCTATCACTATATATCCTGATTAATCTGAAATAATTACTCTAGTTAAGTTACTTACTACCACAAGGCAAGATAATGTGGGTGAGTGCTCCTTGTTGTCAGATCCAAGGCAGAATGCTGACAGCAAACTGTTACTAATATCTAACTATTATTTTTGGCTTACAGAATGACATCAGACACATCTGGTTATCTGACTCTGTATTCCATGCTATCACCAACACCAGAAGATGACAGTATTTTAGCACCTATGTGTTACCATACACACAGACAGAGCTTTGCTTAGATCTCCTTGAACTCATAAAACCATTCCACTCTTCCTACAGCAGCTACAACCTATTCTCTAGCACAAACATTTCATCTGTGGCTCCATTCAAAACATTAGGATAACATCTTTATGGCTTAACCATAAATTTAATTTCAGATACATTTTAAAGTTTGCTGCAGCTGGATTGTGATTAACATCTGCTCCACTAGTATCCTCTGTTGCAGCATATATATGTAATTCAGTTGCAATAATGCATGTACATTTCTTTTCTTTCTGGCAGGACACACTGTTGCTACATTGTAACACAAGCAACTTTGCAAATACATTTCAAAACACAAGCATATGTACAAATCAGTTTGATACACAAATTACATATAATTCTTTACAAAATTCCAGCTAACTGTGCTGGCATATGTTACAAATCCACTGCCCTGTTTCTCTTGACATGGCTGGCAGTATCTCGTATTGTCACATCTCTCTCCCTTTGAAGACTCAAGCTAGTTTTTCAAGTGCCCCTTGAGAAATGTTGCTTGAGAGGAATGACCCTATCTGGTAATACATTACCCCATACTCTGTCTTGAGAGCTGATGTGGATTGGCATTGCTAACCTCACTACAGTGCTGCACTGTCATATCCTATGCTTGCAACACTAAGCTCCACCTTAGTAACTTGGCATTTTGCTGGATGGCTCAATGTAGCCTTGTTAAAGGGTTGTGGCTTGTCACTGCAGTGAACTGTCTTCCATACAGATAGAGTTGAAGTTTTTGCAGTGGCCATACTATGGTTAAACATTCTTTTTCTACTGCTGCATAACATTCCTTCCTAGGTTGGAGTCTACAGCTCAGATATACTACTGGGTGCTCTTCTCCCTCTGAGAAAACCTGGCTGAGTACAGCCCCACTCCATAGTTTGAGGCATCCACCTGCACAACAAATTCCTTGCTGTAATTGGGACTGGCTAACACATGGGGTCCTCCCAAAGCCCCTTTAAGCTTTGGGAATGCCTTCTCACAGGCCTGGGTACACTCTATCTTGTCTGGCCTGTTTTTCCTCCTCAAGTCTGTGAGAGGAGCTGCTGTTGCATTATAATTTGGAACAAACTTTCTGTAGTATCCTACTGTCCCCAAGAATGTCCTCACCTGTTTTCTAGTAACAGGGGCAGGCCAAGCCTGGATGGCTTCCACTTTGGCAGGTTCTGGCCTTATCTTACCACTCCCCATTCTATGTCCCAGGTAGGAGACCTCTGCCACATACCCACCTGACATTTACTGGACTTAATCGTCAACCCTGCCCTTTGTAGTCTGCCCAGTACCTCCCTGACATACTGAAAGTGCATATGCCAGGAATGGCTGTAGATAGCAATATCATCCAGGTAAGCAAGGGAATAATCTCCTGATCCTACTAGGATATATCTGCCAGCCTTTGAATGGTCACTGGGGCATTTTTCGTCCCAAATGGCATCTTTGTGGACTTGTATAATCTGAAAGGAGTCACAAAGGCTGACGTCTCTCTAGCCGTGGGAGTCAAAGACACCTGCCAGGTCCTTGGTCAGATCAATAGTGGTCAAATACGTAGCCCCACCCAGCTGCTCTAAGGCTTCATCTGTCCTAGGCACGGGGTAAGCATTGGACTCTGTGTGACTAGTTTCCTGTAGTCCACACAGAACTGGGTGCTGCCATCTTTCTTTGATACCAGCACCACTGGAGCGGCTTAGAGATTGCTGGATTCCTGGATTACCCCAGTTCCAGCATTTCCTGTATTTTCTCCCTCAGAGTCTGTTTGATTCTCTCAAACACCCTGTAAGGGGCCTGCTTGATAGACCTTTGTGGTCCTGTATCCACATTGTGCTGCACTAGGTGGGTGCATCCAGGTTTCTCAGTGAACATGGCCCCAAACGTCTGTAACACTGCTCGGATTTCTCAAACGTGAGTAAGCTATAGCCACTGAGACATTGCTACCTCTTCCACTGAGGTGTCATTCCAACCTTGACTGAGAAAATCAGCCACCAGATCCCCCCTCAGACTCCTCCTGCCATCTGCTGCAAAAAGTCAGCAACAGGGCCTTCCTGTCATGGTATGGTTTCATTATGTTAACATGGTAGACTTTGGGCCCGTCTCCTGCCTAACAGTTCTACCATACAGTTAATATCACTGACCTTCCTTACCACTTTGAAGGGTCCATCCCAAACTGCCTGAAGCTTATTGTGCCTGACAGGAATGAGAATCATAACCTGCTGTCCTACAGTATACTCTCTGGCTTGAGCATTCCTGCTATACGAGACCTTTTTCCTGCCATACCTCTCAATCTCTTAGTGCAAGAAATATGGACAAAGCCTGACAGAATTGGGGGACAAAGGAACAAAAATAGGGACATATTTTAACTATTGCTGTTATAAACTTAGACAGTTGTTAGAATAACAGGGTTTGTTTTAACATACATTTTATGAAGGATTTGAAGTCTGAAACTGAAGTGTATGTCATTAGTTAGTGACTTCGTCTGTATTAGAACATCAAAGTTTCAAAACTTCGAATGTTCTAATATCGAACCCTATTCAGCGAAAGCTAAAAATATTAACGCAACAGAAAAACAATTTTTTTCCTAGGGAAAGAATTCTGTTGTCTGTTCTGTTGCTTCAGTATTTTCAGTGCTGTGGTGGAAAGTTAGAGGTTGGATTCAGGTAAGTGTGCGATTGAGTGTGGGTTAGAGTAGTTAGGGTTCGGGGCAGGTTAGGTATGTGTGCGATTGTGTGGACATGAGAGTTAGGGCGGGTTAGGTGAGTTAGGGTTAGGGCGCGGGTTAGGTATGTGTGCGATTGTGTGGACGGGAGGGTTAGGGAGGATTAGGTGAGTTAGGGTTAGAGCGCGGGCCAAGTAAGTGTGCGATTGTGTGGACGTGAGGGTTAGGTGAGTTAGGGCTGGGCATGGGTGAAGTGAGTGTGCAATAGTGACGGACCTTAGGGTTAGGGTTTGGGGTAAGGTAAGTGGATAGTTAGTGGTGTGTGTATAGTTTAGTGTAGGATTATGTGTAAGATTTTAGGTGTATGTGTGTGGATTGCTGTTTGTTTGGTGTGCTTGTGTTGTGTGTATGTGTTTTGGAACAGCAAATGTTTCCCTAGGAAAAAATTTGCTGTTCTGCATGTTCGATGTTTTCAGCTTTTGCTGAATAGGGTTTGATATTGGAACATTCAAAGTTTTGAAACTTCGATGTTCTAATATAAACCCCTCAGATCATCCCACTAATTTGCTGGAAAACCACAAAATTTATAAGGAACAAACCACAAATATGTGTCACAAGATATGAACATTCTGTGAAAGTCTGGATAATTGAGAGGTATGTTTTCTGCTGTTGGGCTCCTGCCAGGTTCTCCTGAACCAAGCCCATGAGCTTCTTGAGCCTAATCTTGAGGTTAAGGAAATATGCCACAATAGACTCCTTGTGGAAGTCACACTTACCCCCACTCATCACAAATCAAATTTAAAGGTCCCCTCACCCTATGCCCATACATCAACTCAAAGGGTGAAAAACCTATGGATTCCTGGGGTACTTCTCTGTAAGCAAACAGCAGATGGGGCAAATGTCTGTCCCACTCTCTCTTAAAGTGGTCCGTAAATGCCCATAACATGGTCTTTATTGTAGAGTTTACCCTCTCTGTAAAACCATTAATCTGGGGATGGTAGGGGGTGGTCTTTAGATGCTTCACCCCACAGTACTTCCACAGACAAGCCAGCAGGTCTGACAGGAAAATGGGACCTCTGTCAGTCAGTATTTATCTCGGGAAAGCTGCCCTATTGAAAATCCATTTGCTTCCTTTTCTGCCTCAGTGGAAGACTGAGCCACCACTTCAGGGTATCTGCTAGCATGATCAATTACCCCTTGGATATACTTCTTCCCTGTGGAACTTAGGGTACTCAGAGGCCCCACAATATCCATAGCTACCCTTAGAAATGGCTTCTCAAGCACAGGCAAGGGCATCAAAGGAACTTTGACCTTGTCTCCTGTCTTGCCTACTTTTTGTCACTGCCCACAGGTCCTGCAGTACCCTATTACATCCTTTGCAATCCTTGGCCAATATAAATCCTGCATAATACATCTATTGATATGCTTTATACCTATATGACCTGCAAAAGGAATGTCATGGACTATGGCTATAAGTGCCAGATGGTAGGGTCTAGGCACTACCAACTGCTGTATTATCTCAGCCTCTAGCTCTTTCTCAGGGGTCCACTCTCTATACAGTAAGCCTTTGTTCCAATATACAGACTCCCCTTGCCTTGAGAATCAGGTGCCACCCTAGCTGGATTCCTCAAGCCTCTTAGTGTAGGGGCTGAGAGCTGAGTCTGTCTCAGATTTACATTTGTTACTCTTCCCAAATCCCCTTCCACAAGAAGTCTGGTATCCTCTGAAAGCAGTGCCTCACTGTCAGCCTTGGTACTACCACTCACCTCTGCTCTTGCAGTCATTCTGTCCAAGGGAACATCAGTACCTAACAGCAGCCGTGTCTCACCTTCAGGACCACTGCTACAGTGTAGCTCCCTCCCCGAAGTAGTCACACCACCAGACCTCAGGTGTAGTGTCTGCCTGGGTCTCCCACAGACTACCAGACCCACATGCCTGTCTGTGAGCCTGAGTGTAACTGCATGTATACAGGGTACTGCATTATCAAAATCATTCCCTTTCAGGACATCTGCAGGCGTATCTTCAAACACACCTACTTGCTTGCTTCCTTTTCCACCCTCCCAGTCAATGTGAACCCTGCCCAAATGCATTTGGAATGGGGTCCCTCCTAAAGCTCTGACTGGAGTGGACTGCTCAAACAAGTACTGTTCTTCTTTAACCACTGCAGGCTTCACAATGTTTATGTCAGAGGCTGTGTCTCTTAGCAGTGGCCTGTTTTCTCTCCGCTAAGGTAGGATATACCTTCTGGTGATAGTTTGGTACCCCCTATTGTCTCCAGACAACTTACCATTGGCGTACTGTTATTCCCACTTGCTGGCTTCCCCACCTTTTGTTCCCCACCTTGTGTCCATGGACATCTATATGCTACATGGCCCACTGGTTACATTTAAAATATTTAACCCTTGATCCAAGCTATATGCCTGAACTAGTGGCTTCCCTTGTTACTGACAGACTCTTTTGGGGCAATTTAGGCTGTCCACAATGGGTTACTTTATATCCATGTGCAGTACTGGGCATCTCTTTCCTGTGCAGTGTTGTCTTGCATGCTAAGTAGAATTTTTCTACCCCAGCTCATCTGCAGGGCTGCATTCTTGGTCTGCCAACTAGATTTTCATGTCCTCAAGCAGAGTACTAAGGGCCTGTTCCCTCACCAAAATGTCTGCTAGCCCTTCAAAAGTGGTGACCTGACACCCACTCACCCACCTATGAAAATAAGTGCTTAACTCATCAATATAATCACACACACTTTCATCTGCCTTGCATCTATGCTCACAAAACTTTTTTTCTGTAAGCTTCAGGTGTTAACTTAAAGCATTCAGGTAAATATTTATTGACTCTTTCATAGTTTAAACAACCAATATCAATATATTTAGAAACAGCAGTTACAGCTTTACCTTGGAGTAGGGAGAGTCAGGAACCATACCTGAAGCCCTTGGTCAACATTATACTGTTTACATACCCTTTCAAATATATGAGTAAAACTATCAAAATTACCACAGTGTAAATTGTGGAAGAAATTTACTGACCTTTGTTGTTTCTGGGGTTTGGTTATTCCCTTCCCCATTACCTCCACAACCCTAGCGAACAGTCAGCATCTCCCTCTCATGTTGACTCTGCTTCTCATTTTCTTCAGCCTCCAAATGTCACAGTCTCTCTGCTGATTCTAATTCCATCTGTTTCTCCTTTTCTTCAGCCTCCAAACGCTGCATTCTCTCTGCTGATTCCACTTCCAAATGTTTCACCTCCAGGTTGTCTCTTTAACTCCAGACTAATTTTAAGTCCTGTGTGAAATAAAGATGAACTGTCCTATTTCTGAGGGCTGCAAATTCCCATCACCAGACTGACTATCCTCCTGGATGCTGATCTGAGCTGTGACTAAGGCTGAAACGATTTCCTCTTAAGTCAGGTTGGCATACGCTAGCCCTTTGGCTTTCACACCTTGGCCAACTGGTCCTTTGTCAGCTGACCATAATCCTCTGCTGATAATTGTGTCTGCTCTCCTCGACTAAACTAAACTAACAAAAAAATCAATAAAAACTGTTGTGATATGAAACTCTGAATGGTCAATGTGTAGCTGCTGAGAGAATAAACATCTTTAGTGATAACTACTTACAAGCTACAGAAGTTCAATATCCATACCATTGCTGACCAATATGTGACGTCCCTACACTGGGCCAATAATCAAGGAGCCTGAGTCTTTACCACTGTCACTGGAGAGGGATGTTCACCAGGAATACAAATGGATACACTCAGTGTTTCCTCATGCAGACCTCTCTGCATCAAACACAATCTCCCTTAAGAGCAGCTAGAGAACATGCTCAGTTTGGGGGCTGGTTCCACTCTATATCTGTCCAGACCCCCATTAAGACTCCCCACTGGTACAGCTTAGAGTTGAGTCCTTAGCTGGGGTTCCAAGCTAAGTACCCCCCACTCCCTCTCTGTGAAACCAGTGATTTTTGTCCCTGCTCCAAGCAGCTGACACAGACACACTCTTTGAGATGTGATTTAGACACACACACACACCTGGGAAAGGCTGGCACATGTTTAACTGCTGCACCCCCTTCTGCCCAGACTATAAGGTAGTTATCACTGCCACCAGAATCCCTGCCAGCTACTTTAAGGCTGTTACAAGGGTACCCAATTATACTGAGTTAAATTAATATTAATACAAATGGTTATGTTGACCAAACAGCAAGGCTTTCAAGAGTGACCAGAGCTATCACCAAATAAATATGTGCAAATACTCTCAAAGCTTAAATATCCTCTAAAACAGGACCAACCACAATGAAAAGTTTAAATATATTTAATAATAAATAATAAAAGAATCAAAAATACTAAATATCTGTTTACAGTAAACACTAGAGTTTCAGTCATAAGGAATATTAAAAATAACACAGATGGAAAGTTTCACAGTTATAGAAAAACAGTATTTAGCTAGTCTCACTACCTATTCCTTATTAATCTAAAAGAATTACTGTTCCCTAGTTAAGTTACATACTACCACAAGGCAAGATGACATGGGTGAGTGGTCCTTGTTGTCAGATTCAAGGCAGAATATAGAATGCTGAGAGCAAATGCCTACTAATATCTAAATATTATTTTTGGTTTACAGAATGACACACATCTGGTTATCTGACTCTGTTTCCTTGCTATCACCCAACACTAGAAACTGATAGGATTTTAGCACCTATGTGTTACCATGCACACAGATAGAGCTTTGCTTAGATCTTTTGGACGTCATAAAAAATAAAACCATTCCACTGTTCCCACAGGACCTACAATCTATTCTCTATCACAAACATTGCATCTCTGGCTCCTTTCAAAACTGTGGGATAACATCTTTATGGCTTAATCCACAAAGTAGCTTAATTTCAGATATATTTTAAAGTTTGTTGTAGTTGCAATAATGCATGTACATTTCTTTTCTTTCCAGCAGAGTACCCTGTTGATATTTTTTAACACAAGGAACTTTGCAAATACATTTTTACATACAAGCATCTGTACAAATCAATTTAATACACATATGACATATGATTCTTCATAAAATTACAGCTAACTGTTCTGGCATATGTTACAAATCCTCTGCCCTATTTCTCCTGGCTTGGCTGGCAGTACCTCCTATCATCACAGGTAAGTTCCTAGAATACTTTCTGCTACTTTATGAATATAATATTCTGTATGGTTATTATTATTCTTTTTAAGGATATGCATCCAAAATCCCAGTCTCTAATTGTTTCTTGAGTTTCCCTCCTGTTTTATCATCATTCCTTTCCATTTTGAATTATAGGTTTCTGTTTGTGCTATATGTAAGAGCCTTAGCTGTGTAGCTCTGAAATATCCCTTCAAATTGGGTAATTCCAAACTGCCTTATTCTTTCAGAAGAATCAGCTTATCCCACTTGACTGTTGCCATCTACCCATCTGAGATAAAATCTTTTCAGCTGTTTATTAATTGCTATCCACAACTTATCTGGTTAATAAAAATATGCCTGGCCTATGTATAAAACTAAAAACATTGGATTCATGAAGCTCGGCGCAAGGCCAGCGTTAGGCTTGCACCGACCGTGCAGCGTGTAGATGGTGCAGTAGTGCCATATGCATATTAATGACGACGCACTGCCCCAACAGCCACATGCATAGGAAACGAGCGCGACTGCATGGGGCATGTTGAAATGCAGCAGGGAGGTGTGGAAATGTCGGCTGTTGATGTGCAACCTAAAATGCTGAATATTACAGTCTGCCTGCAATAGTAATCACACCTGTAAGTGTCCGTGGATACTGAAACATATGCAAAGAATGCAAGACAGTTCTTGCGAACACAAGAAGCAAACACAAATGCACGTTAGCAAATATCGAGTCTCCATTCCTTGAACAAATGACAATTAAAACCATGTGCCCGTAGCCCAATGCAGTGTACATAGTTATACCAAGTGGAAGTGAAATGCATCATGTTAGTGCGCCAATAATAGCTATGTCTAGCGCAGTGGTCAAGGTTACCACCTGTCCCACATTGTGAGGGATAGTACACAGCTGGGCAGTTGTGTCCATACTGAAACCATTCTAAGTGTAAAATATCCTGTGACCGTATGACATAAGTATGTCCCACATCGCATGTAATAGTCACATACAATAATAATATCTGTATGTAACATACCACATTACAAGAAATAGAATAAGCAAGTATACGAAACAGACGGAGCATATAAACTGCTACAACAATAAGCCAACATGTAGGCATAAAACAAAAGTAGTATCTGTAGTACGACTGTGGGTATGTGTCGTCCTGTAGAATCCGATATCCCATGCTGGCAATATGAAAAGGTGGCAACCCTACCAATGGTCAGAGCAGTCGGCCAGAAATCCGCCCATATGTGGTCCAAGCCGTTCTTGTCAGGATGTGTAAAAGTTGAACAGGTATTACCCGGGTGTACCTACCATGTCATGAAAGATAAGTACTGGCGTGTATCTATGTGCGTGATGTACAGCATGTGGAAGGTGAAAAATGCCAGCGTAGTCCTCACACCCATACAGGTACCTGACATATGTAGTGTATGCAGATGTGTTCCCTTGACTGTGCCATGGGTCATCAACCAAAGAAGGGATGGATGGAGTGTCTGGAATATGTGTGTGGGGGTGATGGGTAATGTAATAATCCACAAAGGCGAGACTGTGTTGGATGGACAATAGGTGAACTGGAGGTATATGAGGGAGCAGCGTGTGAATCGGAAAGAAACACATAGAACAAGCATACACATCTGCAATACAACCTGACAGGCCATACTGTAGAACACAATCACACAAACATGTGAATATTAAAATGTGCGAT